>NW_009260430.1:2293960-2309627 GCF_000687185.1 Egretta garzetta | reverse complement strand
GCATCGCTGCCTTCTACTGGAAGGCATCAGAGCATCACAGCTGCCTCAGAACTGCAGCCAAAAGCTAAAGGGTCTTTTTCAAGTGTTTAGATGTCTGTGATTTAGTAATTAGAAGAACGGGAATCTGTATCTGGTTTTGCCGCCGACACAAAGTTCAGCAGTTCAAAGTTCACCAACAGATGAAATATCTTTTCATGTTAATAAGAGTTCTGTGATAAATGCTAGTGCATTGAGGATTTTACCTCAAAATGTCTTTATTGACAACTCAAAAGCCTGAAAGGCTATGGGGTTGTATTATAAATATTAATTGGTTATATGCTGGTGGGACTTGGCACAGGCCCAGCATATGTCATTCTTCATGGGTTTTACATTCGCAGGAATGTACGCTGTCAGAAGACTCGATGGTTGGACTCGATGATCTTAAAGGTCTTTTCCAACCAAAGCGATTCTATAAGACATTTATACCGCACGTGCTATGGCCTGGTAATGGCCGACTCACTTTAACTTTAATTGTATATGAGTTTTGCTTGACAAAACCTGCAGGATTGCATCGACTTTGAATTGTCATTTCCCCTGAATTGCTCAAACCCTCCTGCACCCCCCATGAAATATCCTGAAATGATTAAAATGCTGCCTAGACACAGCTGTTAATAAAATGTTAATGAAATCAGATTAAATCAGACCCATTATAGTTTAAACATTAATATTACCCTATTGAAACTGTGGTACAAAGCTGAGGATTCCAGGTGTCCTCCAGGGAGGGGTTGTGGTAGAGCGGAAACCAACACGTGGGTGGAGGCCAAGCTGTGAAAGGATGTGGAAGATCTCTTCATGTTTATCCGTAGTTTGCTCTACACTGATGTCTCCATGTTGGAAACAATTTATAGAAGGTAGAAAACCCAAACATCGTGGCATATTTTGAAACAGAAAGTTGAAACGTTGCATTAAGGTGTCGATTATGTATGTTTTGTAACACAGGCTTATCTAACAGGACATTAGCAAAGATATTTGGGGCTTCATCCATCAATGAGAACACACATCTGAATTGTTAGCACTGCTCACATAATGTCTCTGCATCCTCCTGCTCAGACATTTCTACCATTTGTTCTCTTCTCTTGCTGGACCGATAACAGGTTTTCCCATTCCTGTGTTGACATATTCCCTTTTCTGGCTTAAAACTGAGCCCAGAATGTGACTATAATCTCTGGCCTGCCTGAAGGGAACACTAATGCCTGTATTCACCTGTGGACAACACTTGGCATTGGAGGCACCTGGTGGCGGAACCAGAGGTGCCTGGTGAATGTACCTCCATGGCGCTGGGTGGGATGGGCAGGATGCTCCCCTGCACTGTCTCGTCATACCAGTGAGCCTGTACAGTAAGGCTTGGGGGAGGAGAGGATTAATCGGGATCTCCTCCTGGTGAGGATCATTGCCTCTCCTTTCTCTCCAGGCAGGAGGACACACGGGAAAAAAATTTAGTGATATATTTATGAATTATCTTACCTTTCAGATTCTTGTGGGGTGGTCCTAGCACCCTTAGAGACTGCTATTAATGGATCAGAGTCTTCTGGAATTTGCATCCCAACTCCTTAAAATGCACTAATCTCTCGCTGGAGTCTCGGTTACTAACCTTCAGCTATTTATATGCCAGTAACCTGTCCCCTTTTTGTCACTGCTTTTCCATACGGCACATATCCATTTCATTCAACTTGACTACCTAGGACAAGCAATGTGTCCACTTTATCATTTTTATTGCTCTCTTCAGTAGAGTCTCTAGTTTATCAATGTACCTTCTGCAGAGCAGGGCCCTAAAATATATATACTGCATCAACCTTGAGCGGAGTTGGTGTAACTGGGAATTAATCACCTCCGTGGTCTAATCCCATCCCTTCAGGTGCTGAATACCTTCTGCTAGGTCCTAATGCTCCCAATTTTTACCATCTTTACAGTGAATAAAAAGTTCTCAACTCAAAAAATCGAGGCCCCTGTGCCTGGGGTTAAAATAGCTTATACATTCTATATGGAAGGATTGTGCTGCTCACTCATTTTCAGTCATTCTGTTAGTGCCCTCCTACTACCACACTTCCCTGATTTTTTTCCTCTGATTGACATTCTTTATTTTTATCTTCCTGTTTGTAGAATTTTGTTTTCATTATTTTTTCCCGTTCCTGGAAAAAACTGCCTAAAATAGAAACTGCCCTTGATTTCGGCCCATCGTTTAAAATTTATTTCCTGTAAGCTTACTATATTTTCTGTTGTAAGTGTGGCAATTTCCAGAGGCTGTCCAATTATTCTCTGTAGATAGACCTTAATTTGACTGGGACAATAGTGACCAAGACACCACACCATGAATATGGTTATTGCTTTCATCGGCGCTGTTATCTAACAGAACAGACAGAAGCATGTCAGACAACTGTATGTACTAAGGGCTCGGAAAGATAAGTGGGGTGTGATTCACCACCACCAGATGACAAAGATTAGCCTAGCAAAAAGCCTTAACCTCCTTCTGCCAGAGATCAGCAAAAAAAATACTCCTTTGCTCTGTGTGACCAGAGCAAGAGTTCGCGGGTTACTTACCTGAGTTATATCTATTTATTGTTGTAACGTTTTAATGGGTGTTTTGCTGTTTCATGAGAGAGGTGTCCTCTCTCTTCCAAACTTATAGCAGCATTTCAATATGGATCTAATTTTTTTTTTTTAAAAAAAGAGGAGGCTTAAAGTTCTGCGCCATAGATCCAGATAAAAAAAAGCCTATGTATGTGCATCTGCATAGTTCAAAACACTCCTTCACGTATGCAAGATGCGCACATACCGAATGACAGTGAGGCTGAATGACTGAGTAGCTGCAGCTTTCGTGTTCAGAGAATGTGCAACTGGAAACCAAAATTAAGCACATATCATTTCCACAAGTTGCATCCCCCCCCCCAAAAATGAGTTGCAGTGACCCAGAAACCAAAGAGGAGAAGAAAAGGAGGCATGGCTTCAGGTAAGCAAGAGACCTTTTAAAAAAGCTTAGGGCTGTAGTACTCATGTTATAACATGGCATCAATGCATGGTTTCATATGAGGTACAACGATGATATATAACATCACACCAACAACATACAGCGAGGAGTCTGGTAATCTCTGCCGCTGACTTTGATCATGAAGCGACTGGCAGCCCCACAGAGCTGGGGCTCACTGAATTGATGGGTTCATTTCTAGGAAGGGTATGGCTTGATTTCTTTAATCCTTTGTAACTTCTAGTTTTAAGAGGAAATTATAGCTTAGGTTCTAATCCAATCATGAGGATACTTCTTTTAGTTTGGACCCTTATCAGGCTATTCCACTTCATGTCACTAAATAAGATGATTGGGAGACAATTTGTGGCATATTACTTTGTTTCTGGTTCTTTGACACTACACGTTGTATTTGTCTGTGCTTAAATACAGTTCTGAACCATAACTTTAACTGGGAGACATGGGAATATTATCAGGGAATGATTCATAGCATTAGAGATTGCCCTCCTCTTGCAAAGCATCTTCTCTGTTACACTGTTTTGGTTGTTTGTTTTTTTTTTTATTTGTCGCATTAATGTGAGTTGTGAGCAGGGTTCCAGAGGCAATGTATTGCATACAGGAGTTGTTATAGAACATTAAGTCCATCTCATAATTAAATGCTCTATCTATTTTCTTGTAAACAATAAGACCATAAAAGAGGTAATAGAAAAAAATGATGTCCCAAGTATAATGGTTTATACAAAATATGGCAAAAAAGATCACAGCATTTCAGCCTGCTGGAAGTGCCAAGTCCTTTGGCTTTGTCCTTAACCCAGTAAAGTTAGTATCATCCATGGGCTTTGGAACATAACAGATCGTCTCTTCATGGGTTTTGAGCATTGCATGGCAAGGATTCCCCAGCTAATGAAAGAAAGAATGCATTTCTCCGGATACAGAAGTACTTTAAAAAGGGAGTTTTGTAATCAATTTAAAAGCTAGACCTGAATTAGTATTAGATTTTCCTTATGTTTAATTAAGTCTAATTAAACAATGCAGACATCTTCCTGTCACCTGTGGTGTGATTATGTTAAATATTTAATGCTTGTGAAGGATTAGACTGCACATCTAATCTATATCTAGCAATCTGTTCTCTCTCTGGAGTATTTTTTATTTAGTTCTGCTTTTGTATAATGAGTTGCATTTCAAAGGAAATTGTTAAATACTTTGGTGGGAAGGGGGACATGTCATGCTGTACTGTTTGGAGAGGAGAACATTGCTAACTAGACACGCAACACGTAGGCTGTAGTGCACTGCCAAGATGGTGTAGCAGGGATTGCATACTCTGCCTCTCTGCAAGGAGAAGGGAACAAACCCAAACCTTTCTGGTTGTTTTAGGCACTTCAGTATAGCCCTCTTCCACAGCATAGCCAAATGATTAAGGACTTTGAAAATCAGAACACAGGGTTCACATTGAAAATATCCCTTGCAGCATGCACACATTTCAAGGTTGCACATTTCTTAGATTTGTTTTCCCAAGGGGCTGTCAACTGTGTAATAGAAAAATGTATTTGTACATCCCTCCCCTTCTAAGCCCCCCACCTCCTTCCTAATCTTTGCACTGCCTCTGAAACACAAGAATGCATTTGTGTATATCTGGTCACCTCTTGGGATGAACCCCTTAAAGGAGAGGCCAAGGATGTGTTTCTGGGAGCAATTGCTTTAAAAGATGGGTGTTTGCATCTGGTCCTAATAATCATCTTCTATAACAAAGCCAGTGGAAAAAAAATTATTCAGCTATTCATCAAAAATTGGTTAAATATATTCTTATTCATGCTATAAAAAGCACATAAAAATACTTCTCTGGCAGTTTATTTGCATTAGCTATTATTTGCATCTAAGGACAAAAGACAAATTCACATCATTATTTTTCAATTGGTTGGGTCTGTGTCTGTGTAATCATTTTTTTACAGTGTATGAAGCCCTTTCTCAACAGACCATAACAGTAATAGCTATTTCTTATTTACAACTCGAGGAGAAGATCCAGCAACCAGATTTTATTATGCAGAGTGAACTTTTCAAAATTAAATTAGCAGAGCTAACATGGTGGCCCATAGTAAACTAATTAGTTGTTAGACTGTTGGCAGAGATAGCATCAACTCTTTCAGACTTCCTAACAAACATCCTTAAAAATTACAAGCAAAGGTTGTCTATTGCATTTTGGTTAAGCGTGAAAATATGCATCCTCTTGAGTCAAAAGGAGAAGGTAATGTCCTAAGAAGCAGCTAAGGGGCAGAGCAAACAGCCCCCAGAACGTCCTGATCAAAAGTGAAGCCCGGTTAGATGGATAAGAGGTTTTCATTACGACAGTTTAAGTAGCTTGAACATCGGTGGCTTTATGATCTACCAGAGCAGTACAACATTCGAGGGGGCTTTATGAAATGGAGCTCGGAGGGGTAACCTGAGTCAAGCAATAAGACTCAACCCAATGAACACACCCACTGGCCTGGTGCTGGGGGAGGGCTGTGACTGGAGTAACGTCTCCCCAGCTCCGGTTGGGAGGCTAGATCATGTATATTCAACAGCCTAACTGGCTTTTCAGAAGTAAGTTTGCACTTATGTGAAATTAATAGGGTATTCATTATGAAATCCATGCAGCATCTTATTAAAAGTGCTCTGTCATTGAAAGTAGAAGGTGGAGGCTTTTTAAACTGGGGTTTTGTTGCCCTCTAGTGAATGAGGTCAGCATTATGCATGTGGAATTATTTTGATCACTGCATAATTAATGTGTTCTGAATTGGTACAAAAGTGTAGCCAAATTGCATCCTGTTCCCACTTGAATTAGTTCACCTACAGATACTGTTTCTTACAATCTGTTGCTTCCTTGCCTGAGCTTTTTCATTATTTTTTTTTCTTGCAATGAGAATGCATGATTGTGTGGGTATCATGATAAGGCAAGGTAGCCAGAGACAAGGAATGAATCAACTAAATGGATCTGCAGCACAGTACCTTTAATACATCGGTATATACTTAATATGTCTCCCGAAAAGAATGTCTAATTATACTGTCATGGCACAAAATGCATTTTCAATAGTGATAAATTATGCCATCATTTACTTTCTGAGAACATGCTGAGATTTAGGAAAGATTACTGCAAAATTATCATGCCAGGATAAAAAAAAAAAAAAAAAGCCAAATGTAGTTATCGTTGGCATCAGGAAAGAAAGAAAGGGGAAAAAAAACCCTTTCAATAGCGTAAGGCTAGTAGAATTGATAAGATGTTATGCAGTATGAAAATATGTTACTATGGAATGAAATTCAGCTTTACATTGTGCTCCTATTCTGACTTTGTTACCTGCTAGAGTATATTTTTGGGGCTTAGATGAGGAGGTTATCCCAATCCTGTCTGTAGTTGGAAGCCACAGGGCCTAATTCTTCAGTGACTAGAACTTGACATTTTTGCTTATCTGGTATAAAACCAGTGTGAAGCAGCATCAAGGCCCAGAACCGCACGTTGGAAAATATCCTAGAACTGTAGAATGTTTTGGGTTGAAGGGACCTCTAGAGGTCATCTAGTCCAACCCCCTGAATATGAACTTAGTGGCCTTTACCCAAAACAGCCGCCAGCTCAACACGAACTAATCCAGAGTGCACATGGAGAGGCTGCTGTTATTGAACGTACATTTCTTACGTGGGACTTGAAATCCATATTCTAAAAGCTTTCTAGGTTCTTTATGTTTATTCCTCACTTATTTTTTAAGGAAATCTACACAAGTGATGTCATTTTGTGGCATCCTATACTGCCACTGCCACAGCCTGCATTACGCATTCCAACCAGCGCATGTGGAGTCACCCTGCCTGCAGGCTCAGTAACGGGTCATCACCAACCTCACCCACGCCACCGGCTCCTTCACTTTCAGAAAGAGGAGCAACTCTTCCCTGCAGCATGTAGTAGTCCCTTGTGCTATTTTCCTGCATCACATACAATCCAAAAATAATGAAATGCTTTTCTTCCCTCCACGCATCCTTCTACCAATTCCTTTTTGAGCTGATGCTTCCCTCACTCGAAGGTATCTATTATGGACTTGATTCAGAACCCATTTCTTTTAATAGGATTTTTCTTCTGTTTATTCCAATGGGATTGGGAACAAGATTTGTATTTTCCTGGTAAAGGCGCCGCAGTCCTGTATATGATTAGAGAATAGAGAGTTGAAACAACGGCTGTTAAGGATGAAGGTAGCCCACAATGGGGTGGGACTGGGTAACCCGGTGAGGTCAATTAGGAGTTTGGGTAAGGTTCAGAGAATGACAACCAAGTCCTTTATTGACCACTCTGGGAGACAAACGCAACTTAGAAGCAAGGAGATAAATAAAATGTAATGGTGTTTGCTGCACTCCATGAAAAACAGAGAACAGGTAAAGATCAATATTCTCCAAACAGAAAGGACAAAGTTAAGGGGAAAAGTATTGCTTTCCAGGGCACTGAGGTGTATACAAAACAGGGGCACAAATTCTGGATTTTCCACACAGACCACGCTTTGCTGTCAGCCTGATGAAAGCGGTGTGGACTCCGCAAGTTACTCCCAGTTTCCTGTGCAAAACAATGGTGATCTGACCCATAAACTTTTATGAGAATTTTATTTGAACACATAATTCAGGTTTCTGTCGGGACATCTCTAAAAAAATCCAATCCAATCTGATTTTTTGAGAGTGCATGAAGGTTTCCTAATTTTAATGTATGTTGGGGTTTTTTTTTAATTACTGGGTGCTTAGACTACTCCTGACCTACTGGATGGGGATAGGGTAGTTGGGAGAAATGGGACATTTGGTCAAAATTCTTATTCAGAGTAAATCAAATATACTTAGTGCCACGCAGCACCGCCCAAGCAGTCTCACCGAATTCATCGGCCTTCCCGATGAAACAAGGTATCACTGAGTGTAATGATAATAGCTGGCATAAGTAGCTAATCCATTTACAGAAAAAAAAAAAAAAAGGCTTTTCTTAAACAAATAAAATACAAATATAACTAAGTGTATGAGGTGGCCGTTAAATGTCCCAAAGCTAATGCGAACAGCGAGGCAACCTGTCTTTCAGTAAAGAGTTACCTTCATTGTCTGCTGCTGCATGAGAGATTTCCAGCAAATCCTCTGTGGTCCCATTCTAATTTTCCACCTATTGGCTGTTTTTATTTGCTCAGCTCTTCCCTGTAACAGCATTTTCAGTCGTGTCACATGGTAATAGCAGTTACAGTAATATACGGTATACAGTTCATAGTCAATAATGTCACTACCTCTGTTTGTTCTGCAGCATATGTGATCTAAAACCAGAAATGTGAAATAAAAATGTATATATTATTGACTGAGATGTTAGAACATGAGAACAGATTCTGATCTTCTCTGCTCTAATGTGGGTGTGAGGTGACAGTATTGACTTTGGCGCAATTCGATGATATTTTGTTAAGCATAACTGAGTTTAGTTCAGGCACATTTGATCGGCTTTGCTTGATGTACGCAGCATATTCCCATAACCTGTAGCACCTAGCACTGAATTGCCTTTCAACATTTTAGCTTTATTTTAGCCACTACAAGACATTTTCTTATGAACAAACATGATTGGCAGTTGTTTTCATTAGTCTAAGTTAGCAAACAGAAATCAATCTCTTGTTTCAAGCAAACTCTTAATTTTTTAGAAAGTTTTTCCCTCCAGTCATTAGCAAGTACTCTTGGCCATAGCAAAATTAACAGCTTTGTTATATTTTATAAAGACATTTACATTCATCTTCTTCATGCTTTACACTTGTTCCCTAACATTTTTTCTCACATGGTGAAATTTTTGTAAATATTGCTGGCTTCCAGTCTGAGTCTACATCCTCTTTGGAAGATGCTAAAAATAGCCAGGATGCCATTGGAAAGTACTATTTGCTGTTTGTGAAATTTAACGTTATGCTTATGCTTAAATTTTAAAATATTATTGCAAATATTACAGCAAAGGTTGAAAGTGTTTCCTAAATACATGGCAACTACTCCAGGGGATTGCTGCTGTTGTTAACAAAATGGCAGGAAGAACAGATCCACAGTTATTTATTTTTGCTTTCCTTTCTCTGTTTATTAAATACAGAGGTGATAATTGCTTTTTTTTATTCAAAGCTGGCACTAGATGATAAGTTTTCTTTTCATTAGTCATGTAGGCCGCTGACATACTTGCTCAGCTTCTCCAGTTTCATCAGATATAGTCTCAGCTGATTTTTGTGTCTTTAAAATGAAGGCTATGTTTGGTCCCAGTGAGCATATTAAGTATTTTTGTAATTGAAACCGATGAATAACATTTTCTGTTGATGGAAAGAGGTATTTTAAGAGTTGGGTATTTTTCCCTGCTATTCATTAATGCAAGCACAAGTGGACTAAATTTCAGAGTCCAAGATCCATGGGGACAGGAGAAATGATCTGATCTACCAGTTGCTGCAGCTTTCCACTGCAGGAACCTGGGTGTCACGAGGTGAGAGCACATTTATGACTGTAATATTAGATGAGATCTTTACACTGGGTTTTTTTAAACATTTCTAGAGAATCCTAGCTTGAAAAGATAAAGCAATCCTGAAAGTTTCCACACTCACTAATCTTCCCTTTCAGTTTATTTAGAAATGAATTTTCATTTTCTTTATTAAATCATGTTTATTAAATTGATTACAAGTTATGCAGAGCAAATATTAGCTGTAGCACAAAATGACCTGCTGAGCTCAAAGTCTGCAAGAAAAAAAGGAAAACAGTTGTGCTAATAAGATCTGGCTTCACTTACAACACATCTGCAACATGAATCACTAGAGAAAGTGCTTTTTTTTATTACTGAATGGACTTAAAAGAGGACATTACCAACCAAAGAGAGATAATTTATGCATGTGCATTTGTTCACAAATGGCTTTCAATACAATGAGTAATTAAGGAAGTAATATCTCACCGTGTTGCTTCCAACGCCCACGTAACACTTATTTTCAACCCTAGCTCAAAAATGTCACCTCATCATTAGTGAACTTTTGTATCCTGATTGCTGTGGAGCTTTCACCGTTCGCTGCATGAAGTCTGGATGACCTACAAATTATTCTCCATCTTTGGCTGGTAGGAATAGTGGAGTAAGAACTTGGAGTTGCTTAATCCATTCAGACATTACCATAGAGTCATAGAATGGTTTGGGTTGGAAGGGACCTTAAAGACCATGTAGTTCAACCCCCCTGCCATGGACAGGGACACCTGCCACTACAGCAGGTTGCTCAAAGCCCCACCCAACCTGGCCTTGAACACTTCCAGGGATGGGGCACCCACAACTTCTCTGGGCGACCTGTTCTAGTACTTCACCACCCTTATGGTGAAGAATTTCTTCCTTATATCTAATTGAAATCTGCCCTTTTTCAGTTTAAAGTACTACATGCCCTTGTAAAAAGTCCCTCTCCAGCTTTCCTGTAGGCACCCTTCAGGTACTGGAACGCTGCTGTAAGGTCTCTGCAGTGCCTTCTCTTCTCTAGGCTGAACAGCCCCAACTCTCTCAGCCTGTCTTCATAGGAGAGGTGCTCTGATCACCTTCGTGGCCCTCCTCTGTACCTGCTTGAGCACGTTCATGACTTTCTTATGCTGGTTACTCCAGAGCTGAATGCAAGGTTGGGTCTCACCAGAGTGGAGCAGAGGGGGAGAATCACCTCCCTCAACCTGCTGGTCACACTTTTTTTGATGCAGCCCAGGATACGGTTGGCCTTCTGGGCTGCCAGCGCACATTGCCAGGTCATGTTGAGCTTCTCAACAACCAGCACCACCAAGTCTTTCTCCTCGGGACTGCTCTCATCCTCCACCCAGCCTGTATTTGTGCTTGGGATTGCCCCAACCCATATGCAGGACTTTGCACTTGGCCTTCTTGAACTTCATGAGGTTCACATGGGCCCACCTCTCAAGCCTGTCAAGGTCCCTCTGGACGGCATCCCTTCCCTCCAGTGTGTTGCACCACGCAGCTTGATGTCATTGGGAAACTCACTGAGGGTGCACTCAATCCCACTGTCCATGTCACCGAGAAAGACGTGGAACAGGACCACGTTATGGTCCTGATTAATGTTGTGTATTCTCACCATGCATCTACATAGCCTGTTGAAATTTTGCCATTGTAAAACTGGAGTAAGCAGATCTAATCTGATGTTTCGGAGCAAAATTTAGTTTTGAATTGTTGCTTCGAATGCCGCATGCAGAAATTGTGGAAGTTGATCTGAAATGGTTTTAAGCAGATGGAGATTCAAGATTAACTATGTAGAGTCAAAAAATGAAATGCAGCATTTGATTTCAACTGTAGTTATGGATTTGAGAGGGAGAACAGATTTTTTGCTTTCCTAGGTTAATGGGATTGCTCTGATCTGAGCCAGTGTAACTTGGAGGTAAAATTTTGCCGAACAATGAATTATTTTGACTGAAAAAAGAAAATATTTGGATTTTCATGCACACCCCCACCCCTGAGAATACTTTCTCTGGGATGGTATGGGAAAGATTTTCATTGATAGAAAAGAATAACAAATGAGGACTTCATTTTTTTTTTTAATAATACCTGCAAATTTGAGTGAAAAAATTAATTCCCTTTCCTGCTGTAATATTCACTCATTTTCCCAGTCAGGAAGGCTCCGATCTCCAGTTAGATTCTTTAGAAACTGTAGTAATAAAAATAAAGAAAATGGATGTTTGCTGTCATCTCTTAAAATCTCCAGTGCTTGCTTCATTAAACTCCATGCAAAATCTGCAATGTTCGTTCATGTATAGGTCCTTTCCTTTCTGCAGTATTTTTCAGTCCTCTTTTCTATTTGTTCTTCCTTGTCGTTAGTGATTCTGAGGATATTTTGTACCTTGAGCACATTTTTTCTTATTAAAAATATTGAAGTAAATATTGCTCTTAGCAGTTTTGGAGTAAATCCAGAATTAACTTAATGCTGTCATGGAGCTTCCTTCTTTTTGGAGTGCTATATACCAGTGTTCTGAGCCAGAGTCCCTGCATAACATAAAATTTAAATTCTAGACAACAAAAATATTTCAGTGAAATGTTTTTCCATTTTTTCTCATTAATCAAAATAACATGTTTCAGAAAAACACAAGCTCTGATCATTCTCTTTGTAAAAAACTGAAAATGGATTATCTTGTTATAAAATGTAAATCTCTGGAACCTGAATGACACATTTCAACTACCCACAAATCAGATTCTCTTTCCCAATAAACTTCTTTTCTGGTTTTGTTTTGTTTCATTATAAAAACCTAAAGCCTGTCAAAATCTCAGAATGACACATACAACAGAAAACCAGATTGCTGCCCACCTCTATTAGTTTCTATAATAGTCTTCAACTACAAGGAGGAAAAATGAAGCATTAGGAACAAAACTGTTTCAGTGACAAGATGCATCTGAACTTCTTATTTTCTGACAAATAAGAAGAATACCTTTACTTTTCCCTTTGCTGCTTTCCAGTTTTCTGACAGTTATTTCTCTGCCTTCTTCAGCACCGACAGAAATGAAAATATAAACCTTGATTTAAAAACTGCAAATCCTTTTCTGTGGCTATGTGATTGTGCACGCATATGCTGGGTGCATTTTTTTGTATGGTGCCAATTAAAAACATCCATGTATCAAGGCTTGTGTCTTTATCTGACCATGCCTTGATACATATTTATAATAAGAAGGTGTGCATTTTTCGGGAGCACTTATTTCTCCCTCAGAGAAGTAGTAGGTTGGTGTGTGTCTTTCTTACTTGACAGATAAGGGTGGCATTCCCTCGAACAGGATCATCAAACCCAACATACTTTGACAGAACAGGCTTCATAAATAATGTGCATCAGTTTTTACTCTGTCAGTGTAAATGCATATCCTCCAGTACTGGTTTCCACTTGTTTCATCCGGAATGTCTAAGAACAATGAATAAATCATAGTCCTGTATACATGTATGTATGCATATGTATGTATGTACATTTATACATAATTCATGCCATAAATATCTATTTTGGCCTGGCGCAGAGATCACATATAAAAGTGGAGGTGTGCTATACAGACACTGGTCTTTGCTTGACCTAAGTGATAAATCAGGATTCAGATCCTGCAGATCATTTCATTTAGCAGGAAAAATAGATGAATGCAGATTATGTTGATGCAGTGCTTCCCCGTGATCACCACAGGAAAGTTCTTTTGCTTATCACTCCTGGCTGTTTCCAGTCATTAACTGGCCCCAAATTGCTCATTAAGTTTTTCTTAGCCTGCCAGTTCTTCTAAGTTGTATGTGGTGCTCCCTTCTGCCTTCTCTCCTTGGTTCTCATCACATAAATCTTCATAAACAAGAGTCACTGCCTTTCCTTCCATGTGTCTTTGTTTAAAAGAGTGGCACTAGCCAGGGTGTTGATTTTATTTCAAGTTTCTGGCTCCATACAAGGGCGTAAATTGTTGACATATTCCCTTTTATTTATAAAATACATTTGAGGAACATGAACAAAACAAAAGGCAAATTTTACTTGGAGTTCCCTTTATGGGGCAGATTTTACACCACCTTACTTCAGTGATGTTTAACCCACTTGTGATTTAGCACACAAAATTGGTAACTCCACCATATGATTTAGCCTCCCTGGTTACCGCATCCTCATACGGCCTTCAGCCTTCCCTCTCTGTTCCTCTTTCTTCTCTCCACAGGATAAAAGACTGTCTTTGTTTTATAAATCACTGTGCAAATCCCCATTGGTCATTTGCAAACTATAATTTACAGTGTTGCAACGCTTCAGTACTGAAGCACCTGAAAAAAAAGCTGCATAGAAAATGTGCAATATTGTCTGGAAATTAGCCACAGGATTGTGGGGTGCACAATCCAGTTTTCTGCATCATTTAGAGAATAAAAAAGATAATTTAGATTTCACTGAGGTATAATTAGTACCCAAGATGTAATATCTTCATTGGACAAGAAGAGAGGAATGGAAAAGGGTCCCCAAGAGAAAGGGCTCCGACTAGAGCTGTTGGCATCAGCTCTGGATGCTATTGGATTTTAGCAGATAGGATACGCTTGTCCCACAGTACAGTGTGCTGGGGCTCCCAATACACTAATTACTCTGTTTAACCCAAAGACATTTGTGAAATAATATTTGGAAAGAAAGGCCAAGCTGTGTAATCTATATGCTGTGGGACTCCTACTCGTGCTGAGTCCCAGACCAAGGGCCCTCCATATGAAAATAAATGACAAATTACTTTTCTACTTTGTTCTTTCTTCATTATATTTGAAATGCAGGATGTGGTCTGTTGAATGTTTTTAGTCTACCTTGTTCTTCCCAAAATATGGACCAGTTCACGACCCTCAGAAAGTGGCAAGTCTAACACGACTTTAGTGTAGTCAGGGACCTTTTTGCCTTTCAAATTAAACCTGATTATTTCCAGGTATTGTGCACTCCTGATGACTAAAAACTAGTTTGGGAGATTTTTTTGTTTAAATGCGCTGAAGTGTATTGTAAGGGAAGATAAAGGAAGTGCATTTATCAAAGATGGTTTTTCCATTTCTGATCAGGCACCAAAGAAGGGCTTGAATTTTCAGGAGGGTTGAAGAGCTGCTAAGTTTTTGACATATCTGGATGAGCAAGCCTTTACAGAAACATGGCCCTTCTGTAGGTGTCCGACTGGAAGCTGATTATTTTTTAAAAAAAAAAAAAAAGAAAGAAAGAAAAAGTCAGTCATGATTGCTGGGAATTTTGTCTGAACCATAGGAATTCAAGGTTTTTTCCTACCCATGCCTGCAGAGTAGATCACCGTAGGGTCTGCACTCCCGGCAGCCACAGCACATACACGTCTTACCTGGTAAGTTCACCTGCGCTGAGTTACATACTGACACCTCTAAGCTGTCCCAAATCCCTAAATTAGCGAGTTTAAATACCTTTAAATCAGACTGTAGTTGTGTATATCTGACTTAAGTTTTCGCTGTCTGGCTGACTGTGGTTTGCAAAATAACACATGGGAAGTTGTGCAGATAGAGATAAAGAAAAATCTCTTTCAAATGATTCCTAACCTCACCTTTTTCCTAATGCTAGTTTGTGGTGTTATTAACTGACTGCTAATGTCCCTGTCTGGCCTCTTTTAATGATATTTGCCATGAGCTGTTAAGCCCAGTTATGTGACTGTACCTTTGCTGGCCCTGGCTGGCTATAAGTACTGCCGTTGCGTATTGCCACTGAAAGCCATGTAAATGATTCTCCGGGTCAGTCAGTGGAGAGAGCTGTTTGCTCTGAAATCCAGCACTCAATGTGGCTTTCAAAGGGCAGGTGCAAGTTAAAGCAGGGTAAACAGAAAAAAATGTGCACCAAGAACAGCAGTGAGTTTCAGTCGTGTGCTGCTCTATGGAGAAAAGGATCCGCTGCTGGATCCAGAGTTCAGTACAGTGAGTTGGTGCTTTCCCGTGTAGCTGTGACCCTTAGATCACATTCCTAGAGATCAGGCAATTGCCATATTCACCCTCAAACACAGGGCTGGAAGGAAGCCAGGCTCAAATCCAGCATCAGTCCAAAGTGATTTCATTACCACCACATCTAGCCTCTCACCTGAGTCAGGAATATGATTAATTCAAATGATGTAACCGATGAGTAAGTTGTACGTTGAAATGAAAAATATTATATTGAAAGTATGGAATAGGTTTCATTTGCGATTTGAACATCTGAGCATGAAGC
>NW_009260430.1:2262979-2293816 GCF_000687185.1 Egretta garzetta | reverse complement strand
TTCCCCCTGGGGAGGGCTGCTGATGGTGGGTGAAGATCGGAGCAATCACTGCAGAACAGAGCGGTATTCGCTGTTTGGACTGGTGATAGAGGCACTTATGGGTTTTGAAGGAGCATTTGCTTTTCCCAGTCAGCTCTGGGCAAACGATGGTCTGGTCCAGAAAAGGCAAAAACTCATTCCTAATTGGATGTAGCAGTAGAGGGGGAGAAACGAGAGGAAGACATCCATACTTAGGCAACACTAAATCCTCCCTTTGCTTTCTTTTGCTCAAGCCACCCTTGTTTCAAGTATCAGAGTGTGACCGTAGTGCAAGCTCACCATTTTACACTGGCTCCGTGCCTGCTGTGCAGTGTGAGCAGCTCCACTTTCAGCCTGTGTCCAAGAATGTCCAAATGGAGAGCTGGTGGGGAGTGCAGAGCATGCGGCGAATTCATCCCAGACTACGCGTGCTTAGATAAACTGCAGTTAATGCTGCCCAGAATTCACTGGTAGCATTTCAGAGATGGGATTGGGTTCGGGCTTGTTGCTTTTTCTGTTTCCTTGTTTTTAGCTTTTGAGGCACGAGAATTAGGTTTAAGTTATGGTCAGAAACTTGGCAAGTTTAGAATTGTTTGACAAATCCAATATATTGCTTGCAAAGTTTGTGAAACATCAAACTGCAAGAGGTTGGAACATCTACCATAACAAGTAAGCAGCAAATCATGACAGACTGAGCGACTAGGGTGTTAAATAAAGTCACAACAAAACCTGTCACAGGTTTTCTGATAAGCTTTGGAAGAACACCTGACAAGTCACATTAATAGCAGCAGTTATTATTTAATTACATTAGTGCTTTGAATGCAGAGGGGCTATTATTTTGCCTTGCTGTCTTCATAAGAAGGAGTGTGCTGGTCACCATATCCTAGTTTGTGAAAGTTGCTGAGCAATATTGTTTTCATAATAATTTACGATGACCCTTTTCTATGGGGAGATGATTTTATTTTGACAAAGTGCAGTAACACTCAAGAACTCCTAATATTTAATGTATAGAGAAGGTCTTGAATTCACATTCATGCTGGGGCAAATATTACTGTATACGTGCCAGAGATGGATGGCACTTGTGCTATGCTGCACTGCTAAGAAAGGCAGTAAATCATAAGGTGTTACTTCTCACCTTGCTGAAGTTGTGAAAGGGATATAACATTTCTTTATATTGAAACATCCAATTAGGGATGGGGAAGGTCAGGTCATACAGAGCTGGGCTTCTCAAAAGCTAGAATTACCTCTCCAGGGTAACTGAGGCAACTTTCAAGAATGGAAAACAAAGTTTTTGCAGTGAAAATAAATACCTGGCTGTCCGTCACTGTCTCTTTGCATTGTCATGATGAAGTTTCCTCTTGACATCTGATTAAAAAAAAAAAGAGATTGCATTGCCACTTCTGTTAACACAGGTTTCTGTATGGCTGTTATTGCAGGTCAGGCCCACAGTGCCCAATTAGTTGGGCAGTCCATGGGAAACCCCATGAAATCACGCTTGGGAACACCTCAGGGGTTGGGGCACATACGGGTTTTTTTCTTTTCCTGTGCTCCTTTTTATTCCTTCATCTTGCTGTAAGATTTTATAGGCAAATCTTAGACAGCAGCTACTTTTAAGGAGGTCGCCCAGCATATTTTAGTCAGTCTGAAGCACGGTGTGGCTTGGCCTCTTCGCCTCCCAGCCTAGGAAAGAGCGGTCTTTGACATCAGTTGCTTCTGAACAAAACCGCTTTGCTCCCAGGGAACTCAGCACTCCCTGAAGTCCCGAGAACTGGTAAATAGCAAAGCTGTATTTATTATATTTGGCAAAACTGGAGCGGGCTTAAGTGTAAAGGCCAATTAAGTGTACAGAGGAGAGAGGAACAAAATGTTAGGGACAAACAAGCCTGGGGTAGCTGTAGAAACTGTCACACTGGAAAAGGCAGTGATGGGCAGGTTTTTATTAGGAGGTGGGATGTTGGATGGGGTTGACTGTCTCTCCAGCCAAAGTCTTTAATTTTTACTTTTGTTGCTTAATTTGTGTTTGACCAATACACAGATCAGACAGTGACCTTAAACAGTTTTTTAAAGAAACACAATGATTTTATATCCTTCCTTCTTTTTTTACTCACTCCTTCCTTCATTTGGGGTTCTTTCTGCCTTTCCCATCTTTTCCTCCTCTCTTTTCCACCTGCCTACTTTTTTTCCCCATATCTTTTGGATATTTAATATTAGAAAAGCAGCTAGAAGGTTTAGGAGACCTTGGTCCTACTAGGTTGCCTTTTCTATGAATACTGGTACCAGAGTAATCACCCTTTGCACCTTACTTCCACTACCTGTAAAAGGGGGATACAGATATTCGACCCGTGATTATAAAACATGTTAAACCCTTCTGCTGGGAAAAGTGTTGCTGGTTTTATTTCATTGACCATTCACTTGACCCATCTGCCCCAGTGTTGAAGGCAGTTAAGGATGCATTTTAGCAATACTTGGTTTTGTGGGACACCAGACATTTAATGTTAGCTTAAGAGAGTTTCATGGCTTTGCTAAGGAGACTTCAGATCAGTCAAATCAAGTTAGCATACGTGGACTGATTGCTCGTTAGCACACACCCATGTTACCAACACTTTGGTTAAGGGGGGGAAAAAGTCCTTAAGCTTGGTTTAGCTAGCTAAGATAGCATTAATTTATTTTTATTTATTTCATGAACTTGGATTTTTTGTTTTATTTGTGATTTAGTTCGCAGGGTATTCACCTTGTGTTTAAAATGTGCAGACTGTTCAATCCCCCTCACAGCTTTTGCAACAATTTGCCTTTTACAACATTCAAAATACTGTATTGACCCAAACATAAAATGGCTTACAGAGGCTTGGAGGGCACAGATTTGAGCTCTGATTTTTATATTACCATCTTTATTTGCTGAAACAAATGGGAACTAAAGGAAGATAATGCCACAGGCAATCTGTGTCACCAGTTGCAATACGCATCTACACGGGTAGTTTATAAGCAAATTCTTCAAAATTGTTTCTACATAGTTTGGGGGGGTTTATCCTGCATTTGGATCCATGCTTGATAGTATATGAAAAAAATAGCAGACTCTCTGATGATATAATATATAGATCTGTAGCAAATTATTTAAATTCATTTAGTTGTGGGCACAGAATAACAGAGATGCAAAGAACACTAACCAGCCGGAAGGAGGATTGGTCTCTAGGAAAGAGTCAGGGTTTGCCTGTTATGTTTGGTGTAAGTATATAGCACTCAGCAGTGAAATGTGTAGCAGTTAGAGCCTTAGTTGGTTGGATAGTTGGTAACTTTGATGCAGAGAAACTAACAAAAGCAAATAGACGTTTTAGCGGTTTAGGGGAACAATTGTTCTATCTAACAATTGACTGAACAATATGTCAAGCAATATCAACATCAAAAAGAAGGTAAAAGCCAAACAAGTAAATGAAACAATGATAGCTTTTAAAGTTGTAATATTTCATTGGGAAATAAATGAGCCTGGCATTATGTAAAGACTTGTCTACATGGAGAAATCCATCAATGTAACTCTGTTGGTATAATTATACCTTTCAAAGCAACATAAGCCAAACAAAGACAAGGCACTCTGATTGCAGAATAAGATTCTCTGCACGGGGAGTCACACAGCGCTAACGCCAGTGTCGCAGTTACGCTGGTGTGGTTACGGTGGTTAATTTGCCCATGAGGACAAGCCCTAGCCTGTTTGGTGGTCTGCTGCCACATACCTGCCCGGTCCCTTCGTGCCAGGCTGTAGCATTTTGCTCTGCCTGGCAAAATGAAGGCTGTAGTTGTATCAAAAGGATGTTGTTACGAAAGGATGAGAAGCCAAATGATGAACCTTGCTGTTGTTCAGGCTGTAACACATAGAATCATAGAATCGTTTAGGTTGGAAAAGACCTTTAAGATCATCAAGTCCAACTATTAACCTAACCCTGCCATCCCACCACTAAACCCTGTCCCTAAGCACCTCATCTGCCCGGCTTTTAAATCCCTCCAGGGATGGGGACTCGACCCCTTCTCTGGGCAGCCCCTTCCAGAGCCTGACAACCCTTTCTGTGAAGAAATTTTTCCTAATGTCCAACCTAAACCTGCCCTGGCGCAACTTCAGACCATTTCTCCATTTACGTTATGCAGTAAAGTGGCAGGCCCGCATGGTAAATAGAATTTAAATGCATTAAGTTTTATAATACACAAAACAACCCCCCATTGCCATATTTTACTGTGGCATATTGTCCAATTGTGATAATATAATTTTTAACATTCTTTAACCTGCTTGCTAGGAAGAAAAAAAAAAAAAAAGTCTGTTGTTCTCTACACCTTAATTAAGTTGATAATTAGTATCTTGGTGACATTTGAATAAAAAGTTAACTCAAAGCTTTGCATTTGTGAAGAGTCAGTCATTTTCAAGACTTGAGTTTTGATAAGCCGAATTTGAAACCCAGCTGGCTGGGAAGGAATGAGGTTAAAGGAAAGATCTAGCACTTCTTTCCCAGGCACCTCACACGCTTGGCTTTGGATCTCTGAAACCACATTCTGATGAACACAGAATGACTCTTTACATAGGAAAATTCATAACTAACAGGTGAAAAAGACTAAACTAACAGATCTGAACATCACTTACTCACTGTGAAAGGAAAAGTTCACTTCCAAATCTAAGGGTTTGAGCTGATGCGATGTGCAGCAGTGGGTCAAGAGAAGTAGCTGCCTCGCCTCTGCCTGCTTGGTCCTCTGCTTTTGAGAAAAGCACTAACACAGATTACAGCAGCAATAAATGTGAACAGTTACACTTTGTAGGTGTACGTCTGTCTGTTTCTATACGTTCTGGACCTCCTAGAGAAATTGTGCTACGATCTGCAGTGAGTACCCAAGAATGCAGCTGGGAAGTTTGCATCCAGCAGGCTGGATACAGGCGGGCAGAGCAGCACCCGGTCGTACGTGTAAGCTTGCATTTTGGTTTTGCATCTGCAGATATTACAGCCTCAGCTGAAAGGAGCCTAAAGACAGTATGGCCTGTAGAATATTTTATGATTTTAACATGCTTATGTACTATGTGGCCTTTTTAAAAATCACTGTAAATGTAAAAAGATTATAGGTGTTCATGTACGCTATACTTTACAAGAAGAAAATCAATTTTTCATTCCTCTGTGGCAGCTTGCAATACAACTGGAATATTACCTGAACCAAGTAAACAGAATTATCTTCTAACCCGAATAAGAAAAATGTAGCAGAAAGTCTTTATCTCTCTATTTTCAACTTTTATTATCTAAGTTTGACTGTGATTTAAAAGAAAGAAGGGAGGGGAAGATGAGCCAAATGCAGAATCGTTATGAAAGAAGCTAAAATGAGCCTCGCGAAAGGCCTGTGAAAGGTTCAGAATGGAAATGATTTTCAGCTTAAATTACTTTTGCAGGACTGGAATGTGGCAGTCAGGAAGCTTCCGTGAAAAGTCCATTCTTTTTTCTTCTACCTTTTTTTCCTTTGTTGGTTTGCATTTGTATGAATTGCCTATGGCCCAGGCTGAAAAATACCTATCTTAAATGTTCATCCCTATGTGCCTGTTCCTAGAGTATCTGAGCACTTCACACACAGAATTTCTCTTTTAGAAACCCTCTGTAAACATTATATTGTTATTATTATCCTTATATTACAGATACATTATATTGTTACTATTATCCTTATATTACAGATATAAGTTCCTCAAGGTCACATTGAAAGAACTGGGAATCAGATTTTTGTCACAGGCCATTCTTTTCCTTGTATGCTCATAATAGATATCTATTTGTAGATATCTATCTACAAAACTCAAAAAAATGGCACCTAGATTTGAGCATCATTCCATTAATAGCAGCACATGGCAGCCTGACTAACAGGAGAGCTGGTTCTAAGGCAGGGCACGAGCCCCTTCACTCAAAGAGAGGTTTAAGGGGTTGGGCTCTGAAGCTCCCTGAAGTGGGAAAAGGAGGCATGGATTCAAAGACGCGGTCTAGCTACAAGTGTAAGGATTCAGATCAGGACTTAAAATGGGGCTTTGGGGCTTGAAAAATCCACACCACCTTTTGGAGCGATTGGTGGTTTGTCTCTAAGAGCACAAGTGTGTCTGGCTCATTAGATCTTGTTTTAAATATTCAGCAGTATATAGTTATCCCTACTTCCTACCCCTAGATGCTTCTTAAAGGTATTGCATCTCGTTTTAACACTTGGTACATTGGTTTCAAATGTTGGCTACATCTCAATGACAGATACAAAGAGAAGGACAACCCCACTTGTGACGTGTCAATACATTTCAGTGTTTAGAAGTGAGAATTCAGATTCTTTTTTAATTATATAACCTGTAATTACTGTATCAGTATTAATGGAACTGCACCAGTGTATGTCAGTGGAGGGTTGTACTCTGGAGACTTTCTGTATTGCGTCCATAACTCACATTTTTGAGGAATATTCATCTCCTGCGATAACGCAACTGGCCAATTATCCAGTGCTGCATATGGAAACAACATGCATAAGTGCAAAAAAATAGTGTCTTTAAAATTTACATTATATAGCCTCTCCTACTTTACGTTCCCTTATAAAATCCAATTATAGACTTTGACTTCATGAGGTTTTTCCTGCTTTAGTGAAGTCCACAGACTGATGTATTCCTAAAAAAAAAAAAAAAAAGTGTGGTAAAGAAAAATGTGGGGTTTTAACTTTTGAGTATATATGGAAAAAAAAAAGAGATGTCACGCTGAGTATATACATACAATATAATAGTAGTCCTGTTGCTTTCTGTGTGGAGCGATGTATGATGTTTTACAAACAGGGCAAACGACTGTCACGCGGTGTCCAGCAGTGATCCTGGGAACTGCTCTGTGCTCTTAAACTTACAGTAACTAATGTCTGGTTTACGTACCCAAAATTGTATTTCTTAATGCTTTGCATTTTTTTTTGTTTTATACTTCCAGATTTATCTTTAATTTAAGGACTTTAGTCTATTGTTTTCTTTTCCTAAATTTCTAGATTATATTTTCACCTCCTGGAGCTTTTATTGTTTCATCGTTTGTCTTGGAAATAGGTCTGGATTGATGCGAAGATGATAACATTTATGAAAAAAAATAATTTTATTGAACCTCAGATTACTTCTCCCTTGAAATATTCTAGATAATTTTCTTTACTCTAAACTCTTTAATATGTTTCTTGAGTCAGCAGAAGTTTACTGTGTGAACTTATTAGCTGCTAGTGATCTTTCCTGGAAAATGGATAGCATCTGTTTTTTGGTAAGACTGATCTTGTCTTGTTTTTTAAAGACACCATCTGCTTTCCAGTGCTCCAAAAGGGACTGTGGTGTCCAGCGGGATTTTTATCATATGTTTGCCTCCTCTTCTGAACATCTGAATATTTTAGAGAGCAGCTAAAGGCATAATTCTTCCTCCTAAACAGTATACTTCTTTATATATCAAAATAATCTGGAAGTATTTTCAGCAAATTGAGGTTAAAGTTGCAAAATGCTTCTGATAAATGTTATGCTGCCATATTTAATAACAGATATTTGGTGTATACTCATCAGAAGCTTTTTGTGGTCCAGAGTCCTTGCAAATTTATTAAATTAGGCAAACAATGGGCCCATTTTCTGAAATGGGAGCTTTAGATTTGGTCCCGTAAAAAATGCTCACCAAAATGCTCTCGGAAATGCTTTTTAGTGTCACCAATCACATCTACATTTTAAAAAGAACAAACAAAATCTAGCTTTATTCAACTGTGAATTCTATTGACCTGATTGAGCAACTTCTGTTCCTGTGAAAATTCGTTACTTGCATGCTAATTACAATGAAACCCTTTCGCCGGGATTGCTATGGGGTATGGGTGAGGATTCTACTGACATTTTATTTCCTTTAAGTCCAACAAACATCCCAGTCCCTTTCAGTCACCAGCAGGAAACCACATGCTCGAGTTTAAGCATGAGCTTTAGTATTTTGCTGAATTAGAGATCTGGCAACTAGTGGGAATACTAATGTGAGTGAAATCACATAGGTGTTTAAGGCTAGAAAAATTTGAAGCATAGAAATAATACAAAAGTGAAATATAATCTAATCTGAGGTCACATTCTGTCTGTCAAGTAAAATGAGAAGACTGTTTCACTTGCCCATATTAAAAAAAATCATTTATATCCACGTTGTGTAAAGTTCCTTGCTGTGATTACCGATTTAATGCAGTGTTTTACTGTGGAAGATCTGAGGCAGTAGCTAAAGTATCGGAGTGGGCTGTTAGTTAGCATGGCTATGTCCTTAACAAGGCTTATAAATTTACCAGAACATTCTCATGTCGTTTTCCTTTGTTTTCCTCTACGTTCAACGTGTGCCAGATGTCATTTCCAGGCTGACTTTTTTTGTGCGTGTGAAAGATGCACAACATGAGGGACAGCCAAGCAAATGCATTAACGGATGCAGCTTTATTGATGAGTAGCGGCGTCTGGTGTTCAATGGCATCAGGCTGCATTCCCCATGGACAACCAGAGGAAATGCCACCCCAGCCCCATCTGTTCACGTTGAAGAGGTTTTACAAAAATAGTGAAGTCACATACCTGCCTTGTTTTACGACTCTCACCTATACCACATCATATGTAATGTCTTGCTTTCTATACAGTATATACAATGTTTGACCTTCGTCATCCATATGCACTGCACATGTCTTTGTAGCTTTCTACATTTTATGTATGTAGATGCACACACTTGTATAGGAGGCGTTAAATGCACGTCTTCCTACTATGTTAAAGAGAAAAGACAGTATTTTGCTGCATATCTTAAAGTCACACTGTCCCTGAACTGCTTCAGAGAAAGAAGATATTGTATAATTTTTAATTCTTTCTTGTTGCATAGAATGGAATTATGTCAGAACATTTGATTCAAACACGACCATAATACAATGAATTTTAAGTTCTATTTCGCCACTGTGAATGAAGGAGATTATTCCTATTAAGGTGTAACTTTATCACATAATGTCAATAAATGTTGTTTGGTCCTTATGTTTTGCTACAGGTGTTAAGCAGGTGATTAAGAAGTTAAGCAGGATATATACCTGTTTAGTGACATTCTGTCAACAAGTGCGACACAACAGAGATCCTGGCTGAATATTGTTCCTTTTAACTTCTCAGGTCATGTCACTCCTGTCTGTCAGACAAATACAATAGGAATTACTCAATTTAACACCATTTCAGTTCTAATTGAATTCCATTTGCTAAATCCTGAATAAATACATTACAACTGCTGCTTCGGTCAAACAGAGAGAAATAGCCATCTTTTAATGACTCCCCTGTGGATTTAATGCCTATTCTATCTGTTAGAATAACGATTCCTACATCACTGGAATATATTTAAAGGATAATAGTTATTTAAACATGCCAGGTCTTTATACAGCAGATAAGTATTTTGAATTTGCATTTATGAAATCAAAAGGAGGACTAGAATAACTAGTACCCAGTCTGTCTGTTTTCTAAAGTGTCTTGGTATCAGAGCAAAGCTACAGGGTTATGAAAGGGTTTTCTATTTGCTTTTAATATCAATCTTAGCTGGGAAAAAAGGATCCCATCAAGAATGGGACTCACGTCACCAAATATAGATAACTACCGTGGAAATGCACCCCTTGCTCATCACCCCTGATAGTCTACTGGGGAAAGTAGGCTGCTTACATGTGATTCATCTTTTTGGACAGCAGATATATGGAAAAGCTTAGACGAATGACTCCATAAAAGTGATCTCAGGAGGATTAAATTCAAAGATATTTTGTCCATTATAGGGATCTGAAGTTAAGTGAGATGAATCCCCCTAAGACCATAAATGAGGACTCCATTTGTTGAAAGTGGGAGGCTCACCCTGGAAAGGAAGTTGAATGCTTTCTAAGGTATAAGTTTATGGGAAAGGAGGGAGTGAAATTGTCCCACCTGAAAGAACAAATTCAAATAAAAATTGGAATTTTTTTTTTTTTCAGACCAGTTGAATATTCCAACTCAAAATATCACCATTTTTTTTCTTTCTTT
The DNA here is from genome assembly GCF_000687185.1 of Egretta garzetta. Classification (NCBI taxonomy): domain Eukaryota; kingdom Metazoa; phylum Chordata; class Aves; order Pelecaniformes; family Ardeidae; genus Egretta; species Egretta garzetta. The sequence continues at coordinate 2,283,789 of NW_009260430.1, read as the reverse complement.
TCAAAGAGATGTGAATCTTTTTTGCTGCTGATGTCACTCATAGGCCAGTGGTTGGGCATTCACCTGGAGCCTGGGAGACTGCATTTCCCAAAATCCTGCTCTGAACCAAGCAGAAAGAACACTTGAACCCACATGTCCTTGTATCAAGATGAATGTCATCATTACCAAGACATAGTAGGTATGCAGAATTCTCTGCCTTGCTAGTTTTGCGAATGGTCACCTAAGTCCCACTTTTTCTTCTAATCAGCCCAGTTTATTTGCCAAATTTGATTCAAAATGCTGAATAATTTCAGTTCTAATTAAATTTTTTTTGAATAAACTATTCACAGCCTCCCACTCGCTCTGCCTCCAAAATTCCATCTTTAGCGCAGATCTTGTGAAACAATGTAGATCATGAGAAAGAGAGAATCTAATATAAATCGTGTACTTTGCAGAACTTCTTTTAAATATGTGTTAAGCATAACGGTCTTAAATATATGGTCTTAAAAACATATCAACGCTAGATGATTTTTTAGGGCTGTGTTCCAATCAAATCCATTGAAACTTCAGTTAGAGGTTACAGGTTGAAGATTCATACAGGACTTGAATGACTTTCGCTACGGAAGTGGATTTCACCTCTTGAACAAACGTGGTCTAACCTGTGGTTAAGGCACCACACACAAGAAATGCCAGTTCTTGCTACACAGAAGGATTTCTGTGTGAACCCTGCTCCCTTAACCTCTCCCACCCAATTAGCCAACTGATGATATTTGTGTCTTGGTAGCAACATTCTTGTGAGGAAGCTCTTTGCCCTTTCTGGTGAGGCAGAGACTAGCTCTCAACAATGAAGAGTTCAAAGACTCATGTTATGTTTTGTCTCAGAAAGTTGCCTCAAACATTAAATGAGTAGAATGAACGCTGAAATTGAGAGTGTTCCCTTATCAGCCGGAATAGAGAGAAGAAGAGTTAAGTCTCTCGCCACCCCCAGGCACGCTTCTTTTTCTTCTTCACCACTTCCTCTCCTTCTGTACTATTTTCCAAACATTAAAAAACTCCTTTGATTTTTATTTTACCCTGAAGAATTTTTAATGTTTTACTAATGTTCTGAATGCAGATCACCAGGAGAATATAATTCACCCAGAAATTAGCTAAAATGTAGACATGGCAAAAGCATCAAGTACTAGGAAATAGATGTTATGAGTTGAAAAATGTTTGATCTGTTGTGTGTGATTCATTCTGGTTTGGAGTTCCTGTTCGGTCCTTTCAAGATAGAAGTTTATAGGTATGCAGGTGGCAGAGTGGCTCCTGCTTTCTTTGCCTGTGGACAGCTTGCCAACAACTTTTTCTCCACTACCAAAGGAGAGTTGGTTTAAAATATATTCAAAATATTGTTGCAGAAAGTGCTATTTTTCTTATCATATCTGTCAGTAAATACACACCCTGTGGCCCATTGTCACTAAGGTCATCTACCACGGGTGATGCAAATATATTGAGTTCAGGATTTTTAACAAGTAAAGGAATGCAGCAAGGAAGGGGTTTTTTGTAAGTTTGAGTTGAATGCATGGATGAGTTACAGAGCCACCGACGATTGCCAAGACACCAGAATGCTTATTCATTACTGAAATGAACTTTTGCTGATTTTAAAATCTCCAGTCACTGTCTTCATCCTTCCCACTTACACCCTTGGCCTTCTTAGTAAGTCGGTAGCTACTTCCCTCTTAATCCAACCTGATTCAGAGCGCTCTCAAGACTGTACTAGCAACGGTATGTTTAATATCCCCATTGATAGCATGGTGTCATTGGGGAATTCACAGGGGTCACCTTACTTATTGTCACCCCTAAGGTGATGCTTCTTGCCTTCAGGTTTAATATTAACTGAGTTGGTGACAGAAAAAGTGAATTTTTTCCCCCTTTATTTATTTTGGTATGCTTATGAACCGCCTTACAAAATCTTGCAAATAGCCCACTCCAAGATAAAAGGTCAAAAGCTACCAGCTTCCGAGTCTCTGTGTTGTTTTCACACCTTGATGGTATTTCCACTGTGGTCAATAAAGGGAATAAAGGAAAAAACATCCAGTGATTTTGCTTCTTCAAGAATTAAACACTGAATGAGATATTTAGGATCATCTGGCCATAGTACTTGACCTTTTGAATATCATGGTTGAATGGTGACAATGTATTTGGAAGAGCTGTCAAGAGATGGTATATGGGCAGGTGTTCAGAGGGTCCCCTTTAAGGCTGTCGAGTTTTGTTTCTCATATTGCTAGACTTTAAAAACCAGTAGGAATGATTTGAAGAGGTGGCTAGTTGTGATGATAGGATGACTCATGTTAGAATATATGGGGTTCCATTTTCTATCCTTCTGTTTTATTCTTTTTCCCTTTCTTTATCCTTTTCCCTTCCTTCTTTCCCTTTCTCTTTCCTTTTCTTTTTTCTTTTCTTTCTTTTCTTTTCTTTTTGTTTCTCTTCTCAGGGTGACCTTAAACTAATCCAATCTATGTAGATAAAAAAAAAAAAAAAACAAACATCTTCTACCTAATGAAAAGATAAGATAAACCCACACAGATTTGAGGTGTATGATACACTGTTATGTGCTTACAAACCAAAATGTATTGGCAGCAGCCCAAACGTGTCTTAGAAGATACACAGAAATAAGATAGACAGGTAGAAACAATTATTGATCAAGACCTTTTGTACTAGGAGCTAAAGTTAATAACATTTTATATCAAAATGAAGTGTGGATCCTTAGGGTGAGAGATGTATTCTGAAAATGTTTACTTATACTTTGCTATACGCAGGCTTGTAGGGAAGCAGTTCAAATTCAGTAGCATGGAAGCAGAAAAATGGAAGATCACAAAAACTTTGGAAACATAAGTGCTAATCAGTCTCTTTTCCTTCTTTTTTTTAAGTTAACGTGGCTACACGTGGCCAAACACAACTAGATTGGATTTTTTTTTTTTTTTTAATTTAAAACTCCTTGGTACACAGAACAACCATTTCAGGAAAGAACAGTCAGATTATTATATTTGCAATATACATTTTAGTTATGCTGTTTAATTAACAAGAACAAATTTAGCGTGTGCTTCACAGTGTAAAATGAAGAATTTCAGTTAAGAATGGGTTAGGAAAACGATGTGTAAAGCTAGAATTTTGCAGAACAGAGCTGTGTGTCAGTTGTATACAGAGTTATTGCAGCCTCGTATGCAAATCTGGAGCGTTGCAGGCATAAGTCTACTTGGACACTTTGTGCATGTTGTTTTCCACTTTGTGTAGGCAGTCAGAGTAAGTAAATGTGAAAGCTGGGAGTACGAGTACCTGGCTGCCTCGAACGACCATGTCCAGTCTTACTCTGCTCGTGGGCAGAGGAAGGTTGAGTTTTTATTCTGGACTCAGTCATTAGTTAAGGGGACAAATACTTTGTCTCTTCTGTGGTCAGACATGACAGCAGAGGCATAAACTGTCCTCAGGGCCTTAGGGATTACCTCAAATGGGGTGCAAACCCTTACAAGTATGGGCCTGGTCTAGCTAGCTTGCCAGCTTTCCCTCCCATGGCCGGTAGCGTTGAAGATCCACCAGCATTAAGAGCAGGAAGATCATGCAAGTGTGAGAAGGATGGCACAGGTGACACCACGATGCTCATACTAAAATACAGCATTAGCTTGTGGCTAGGCAAGGACACGAACTGGAGAGATTCCAAAGGTTCCCTCTTCTTGCTGAGTGCAGCATAACCTGGATGCAGAAGAGAATCTACTTCATTGAAGATGTCATGCTGTAAGGTTGGTCTAAAGGAAGGTTTTACCATGCGTATTTTGGGTCTAGCCTCTGCCAACTACAGTAACTTTGCTCCAGATTGAGACAACTGTGAACATGGAGAAAAAGCCAAGCATAGACTAGATATAAGGAAGAGATTCTTTACAATGAGGGTGGTGAAAGACTGGAACAGGTTGCCCAGAGAGGTGGTGGAGGCCCCATCCCTGGAAGCATTCAAGGCCAGGTTGGATGGGGCTCTGAGCAACCTGATCTAGTTAGCGGTGTCCCTGCTCCCTGCAGGGGGGTTGGGCTGGGTGACCTCTAGGGGTCCCTTCCAACCCAAAACATTCTATGATTCTGTGATTCTATACTGGCTGCATTGACACATCGACACTTTGAACCAAGCTAACAACATGCCTGCTTTAGGTGTTTGGAGGCGTCTGTAACTCTGAACTTTTATGTTCACAGTAGGAGGTTTGAAAACAATTTCCAAAGGTTGCTATCAGTCACTTGCTGCTTGAAGGTATCCTTCTGCTTTTGCAGGCATTCTCACTCTCATTTCACATTAATGAACTCTGTGTCTTCCTTTGGGTCTGACCAACTGCAGTCATGTTGTTCCTGTATGGACAGGTACACGACAAGGTTTCTTTAACATACAATTATGACTGGGCTGGGTTTTTCTCAGCCAGAATTATGTCCTTCTTTCCATTTCCTACCCTGCAAAAATATGTGAACAATATTTTATTCCCTTTCTTCTTGCAAGCTTTGCTAATTATACTACCCATAAAGGCCTTACTCTTTTCTTTCTGCTGCATCTGAAAAAGGATGCTTAAAGATGGCATTACCTTCAGGAAAGATTTCTGGCAGAAGAAATTTATATTCTCCCAACAACACTCAGGGCTAAGTTTGTTTTGATTGAACACTCTTCAAATGGGGTGGGGGTTTTTTTGCCTTTATATAAAAGAATAGCTTTTCTTCGAAGGAGGTTCTCTCAAATACTCTAAAGAATATTTCTTGTTTCAGAACAAAAAAGGAAATGAAGAAGTTCTTGGTTTCCCAGGTGTCTGATCTGCATAACTGAAAACTCTGAGACAAATGGCCATTGGTAAAAAATCCAGAAGTATCTAAGTAAAACAGGATTTCACCTCTCGTGGCAAATTAGGAGGAGGTGGATTACTAAATCATGTACATTTGAAAAATGTGCTTTTTACTGCTTTCCTCTGTAATCCTCCTCACAACTGGTGATTGCACCACCCTTTGTTTCCTAAAAGGCATTTTAAAAATAGACTAATATCAGGTCTTATGTGAGCTTCAAAAGGCCCTAAAATGCCAGGAGTCTCCCCAAGTAGGGCATTATTCAGTCTTCCAAAAGGGTACGAAATGCAATGGTGAACCATAGTTAAATCCCATTATCGTTTCATATTACAATAGCCACAGTTTTCATATTAGGGATGCAGCTTTTAGCTTTTGGAATTGTGAAGCATCTTGCTGGCATTTCATCTCTGCTGCATTATTTCTGAGTCTGAATTCTTCCTCACCTCATCAGATGACAGAAATCTATATACAGCACCTTTGATCGCCCTGAGCTGCTCCCACAGAATACAGCCCGGACCATCTGATCTTTGGAAGATCAGTTATGGATGGAGGTATTTGGGAGTCTGATTCCAGATCGCTACTGTAATAACAAGGTCTCTTCCTTCTTTTACAGGTGGGAATGCTACATCCAGTCGCCCAGTGGTTTGTGCTGAATGAAGTCCTCTGGGCTAAGCAAGAGACCAGAAGGTTTGAAAGCAGCAGGCAGAGCCCCAAGGGGAGCCCCCTTTTGCTTGACAGTTATCAAAGCTGGATTTACCACTGCTGCTGCAGTTTCATGAGGCAGAGCTAATTCCAATCAGGATCCTACAACGATGACGTCTTGCAGGAATGGGGGCAATAAGCTCCATGTGAGAAGGTGGTCTCGTGCTTTTAGATCTTGGGAGTAGTGACTTCAGGTTCTCATATGTGGTTTTACCAACTTAATGGGCCCTGCTACTGTTTGTCTAGGTAAGTAAAGTGAAAGTCTCAGACTTAAACTTCTTTTTCCACCATGAGGTTTTTGCACAAGATGAGATGAGACAATCTGACTTATGACCTTAGATATTAAAAAAAAAATAATCGCATACACGCTTGCTTAATTTGTAGGTGTCTGAACATTTGAGCTAACATACATTAAAGATGCATACTGCTTCTTGTCCTGAGCACCTTTGTATACAGGTTGCGGAGATTACCTAGCCGGGAGTTTCTAGTAAGTATTTGTCATGAAGCTGTGGCAATTACTGAAGTGACTGTGCATTTGCTCTATTGATTGTTGGCCCACCAAAATAAAATTACATTTGGCTTCAGATAATTCATTTTCTGTACCTGAACATCAGTTTGCTCTCTGCTGAGACCTATCAGAAAAAAATACACAGTTAGTGGGCTAAATGTTAACGGTTTTCTTCTTGTTCTGAAAACATCTCATTATAGATAAAAAAAAATCGCAGTGAGATATGGACATGTAAATGCCATTTCATGTTTGTACCTTGTGAGTTTTATTTCGAGGAGCCAGGCTACCTTCAGGCACCACCAAAGTAATGAGAGGAGTGGTGTGCGTGGAATAGTCCTGATGTGTCCGTGAGCCAGAAAGGCACAGAAGGTTAAAAGGACCGACAGCAGCAGTAGATGGGTTAAAAGGATGCATGAAAATTTGGATGAGGTAGTCTCCTGCACATTGGACTTAAGTCACTGACTGTCTGGTTTGTGTCATTGCTGGCTAGTAATGGGGCACTAACGATTTAGAAAGCTAGGAAACTCGAGGGGCTTAATTTTGCCCGAGATGCTTATCTTCAGTGCCTGCATTTTTTCTGTGCATTATCTATGTTTAGTCCCACAGGAATGTATTTCTTGAAAGCAGATGCAAATATTCAGCATTGATAATTGTACATATGCAGTGAGGTTCTCTGCTGAAAATTTGGCTCTGTGTTCATCAGCTGGTGGCATGAAGGAAGCACCATTTAACTTTGGTTGTGACATGCAGAAATCTTCAAGTATTCCTCATACAGAGACAATACCATGAGTTGGTAAATGCAGACCGACTTATACCAGTCATTATAAAAGGAAATTGTAAACAGAGTCAGTAAGTTGGGCAAACATACTGGTATCTTTAGTGTGTGTGATACAGCAAAATTTTAAGACGTGGCATATCTGAATACAAAAGCATATAGTAGTTAGGCATAAAACCCCCACTGTTATTGCCTGATACAAAGATCCAGTGATCACAAATGCTATACATTAATATATGGAGCAGTCACATTCGAGATGGTTGGGAACAGAGGGCTTGATTCTTCTTTATCTTGCGGCTATTTAGTACCAGTCTAACCACCTCAAAATCCGAAAAGCTCAAGTTCCTCTTTGCATCTCCTCTCTGGCATAAAGCTGAATGCTTCCTTGACTATTTACAGATGGTTATAGCATAGCCAATTCCTTATATTGTGAGAGACGCACATAGCTCCTCATATAGACTGGTAGACATTTAACAAGTTCAAACCATTTTCCCTTGAGGTTAATATAACGATTCCTGTTGATTTCAATGAGCATTGGACAGGGCCCTTAGGACCGCTTTTCCCATATGTTTTAAAATGAACCTTTCTTGCCAATATTTTCAGGTTTATTGTAGCTTCCTTCTGCCTCAGGCAAGGAAAAACAACAGGACACAATGACAGCACATTATTGGAAGGAGCATGATAAATTCTAAATAGATATAATTAGCATGTGACCCAAAAGAGACCTGCATATAATTAATATTGAAATATGGTGCACGCATTATATAGAAAAACATACTGTGTCTTCAGAGCGGAATGTTTGGAGAACGGAGGTCTGTCTGTAAATGGCTTGTCATTTTTTCATTTTAATCGGAATTGAAATTTCAGCACTTGAAGAAATAGAGGATGATCATTAAAAACACTTGGACTTTAGAAATGACACCACCTGCTTCCTTTTCCTCTTTTTTATTGTGACAGTGGGAAAAAATCCTTAAATCTTCAACTGGGGAAATGTGCACTAATGGGGAAACAGACCTCTGAGGAGCTAGCAGACTGACAAGCTTCTCAGGAGCACGAGGCTTTTCAGCAAATAACATTCCCTTCTCTAGTAGTTTTTGGTAGATTATGTCATATCTAGAAGTCCATACTTATTCGAACCCAGCAAAGTGAACGAATAACAGATACATAATGAGCATCCATGAAAAAGGGAAAGAACATCTCAGATATAAGGTGAAGATTAAGAGGGGTAAAGCCACCCGTGAGCTATGAATGTGTTGCCTTCTGAGTGCCACCGGGTTCATACCACACGGCAGCTCATTACACAGTCTGTTTATACCAGAGGGAAACAAATATAAAAGTCCTTTCTATTTCACATTAAATGCAAAGAGTTCAAGGGAACTGAAAAACTTCATTATGGAATCTGATACCACCCTTTGTATTTTGCTGGGTCCTATTTTAAGTTAACTGAATCATTTTAGTGGTTTTTTTTAAAGACTTTATATCAAATATTTAATTAACATTTATTCTGCAACTTTGGAAGCTGAAGCTTTGGATCCAGGATATAATTTTTTATCAGAAGGAATAAATATAAAACAGATGTTAAGCAGAGGCAATAAATTTCATCTTAATTGTAACTCTAGAGATGACTTTCTCACCAAAACACATTTTTTTTTTCTCTCTGTAGCTTTAATTCTCAGCTCGGTAATTGACCCAGCACACTGTCCAGCTGTATGTTTGGCTAGATTAGTTTTCCCAGTTCTATTTCTGCACAAAGTTAAACACAAGTTCATAGTCACATTTTCAAGTAGTGGTCTTCACAAGCCGACTATGTCATGGTTTAGTAGGCGCAAAGTCAACATTTGGGATTTTGTGGCAATTCCATCTAAAAAGGTTGTTGCTACAGAAGGTATCTGGCATTTTTCCCCTTAAAATCTCATAGGTACGATTGTGTCATAGACTAAGGGATGGCTGGTGTCTGCAGGCAAACCACCTCGCATCGTGACCTTGCTAGATTTCCTTAGTTAAAGGAGGTTGGGTTTGAAGCAGAGCTGAATTGGAGCTCTTTAAGGCAAACCCAGTTTGCAGCGGGAAGCGCTGTCAGCCAGTTACAGCCTGGCGCTTTCCTGCGAGTTAGTGCTTGGGACTGACGCGTCTCTGGGTTTTGAACCACTGCCCAATATAAAATTGAGCTTTCAAATGCGAGTTCATTAAAGATAGCATAACAATGTTCACAGAAGTGCCATAATTGGAGCTAATAGTTCGTTTCACCATGTTTCCTGTGTTCTGAATGTTTTCTTCAATTAATAATTATCCTGCATTTTCCTTTCCCCTTGCTAAATAGTTATTTAATATTATGGTTGAAAACAATGAAACTCTTCCCTTACTGTGATTTCCAACCAATTAGTTTTGGTTGCCCATGAAAACTCCTGACATGTCTGATGGCCAGAAGAAATAAAAAAATAGAACAAACTGAGGTTATTACAGAGCAAATTATAGACTTCTGCACAACACTGCTCAGTATCGTTGCCTCTTGGCAAGCAAAGCTTTGGATGGCTACCCTAGAAAAAAAGCCGAACGATCTCGCATGTGTTTTATTTACATTAAATGCTTTTAGAATGAATTTGGTACAGATTCAAAAAACTGCAGAAGAGGTTGCAAACAGAGGGATCTAGGAAAAAAAGGGAGAGTGAGAAAGGTTCACTGTGCTGGTCATAACGATAATTGACCTTATCTCAAAATGTTCATTAACTGAGCATTCAAGCTCCTTGAATCTTCACACTTCCATGCTTTTCATTATATGCAAAATTTTTTTTTTTTTTCATTGCTGCAGAATGTTTTATTAGCTTTCTTTCCAGGACTGTCCTGTTATTATTCAGTGCTGATAGCAAACAGTTCATCTTTGGTGCACAATGCACAACATGGACCTTCAGACCTGAGCAAAGCCAGGCATGTTATCACATGAGGTGCGGTATTTCCCAGGCCAGTGTCTCCTCCACAGCAGAACTGCTCTGCAGTTTGTTATGCTGCTTTGGTAAGTGATTAAGCAAAGAAAATGTTCAATCCAATCATAGAATCATAGAATCGTCTAGGTTGGAAAAGACCTTTAGGATCATCAAATCCAACCGTTCCCCTAACCCTGCCATCCCACCACTAAACTCTGTCCCTAAGCACCTCATCTACCCGGCTTTTAAATACCTTCAGGGATGGGGACTCGACCACCTCCCTGGGCAGCCCATTCCAGAGCCTGACAACCTTTTCTGTGAAGAAATTTTTCCTAAACCTGCCCTGGCGCAACTTCAGACCATTTCCTCTTGTCCTATCATCCATTACCAGGGAGAAGAGGCTGACCCTCACCTCGCTACAGCCTCCTGTCAGGCAGTTGTAGAGGGAAATCAATGGAACCATTAAACTGGACTACTGGACAGGCTGATTGGCCTGGCCTGTTCCTGAAGACCACCAAACTTCTAGCAATACTCTGTTCTCAATTCCAAAAAATGCGTGGCTGCTGCAGATCATTTACAAAATGTATTATTGGACTAAAAGTACAGTGGCCTCTCCGTTTCCCTGATTTCTCTAGCCATTTAAATAGTCCACTCATTTTTCTTCTTTTGTAGTTAAATACTAAGCTCCAAATAAGGATCTCTGTCAGTCAATATTGCGAGTGTTTTCATTTTCCCCCTTTCAAACAGTGAATATCATTTTTCAGTTGTTACAAGGTACTCGTTGTATACAAAATAATGCTTCTGATGGTAAAATTGCCAGTTACACGTAGTAATTCCTTCGTTGACTGTCAGACCTGTCATGTTGCAGAAAGGCAGGTCAGTTGAATTGGTTATTAATGGATCTACTAAAAAATAAGCATTTAGGGTTTGTTTCCACAAAAAAAAAATAAAAAAAAAAAGGACTGGCTGCATCATTTATCTGTGGGCAGTGAGTAATGTCTTTATCCTTTTTAGCCGATTAATAAACTGTAATCCCTAGAACAGTAATTTCAGGATCATGCCATTATTTGCTAATTCTTCATTTCTTAAGGAAATATTAAAATTGCAGTTGGCCACAGCAGGACAGGCCCATGCATCATTGAAGAAACCAGTAATTTATGATGCATTTGGAACTCTATATTAACATTCCAGGCTGTAATGAAGTTTCATATCGAACAAGGTCAGGCCTGATTGTATGATTAAATAATTTGAAAATGTTATTAAAAGTTTGCATTTCTCTTCAGATTTTCAGCATGAGTATTTTACTTTGGGGCACTCCATTAATCAAACCCCCATAGGCTTTGATGGGTCATGTCCATTCTACCGCCTGTTTATGCAGACGTGAAGTGATCAGGTTAAACAAGCTCCAGAGGGGTTATAAAGTTTTCACAAGTTTTTGTTGTTTTTTTTTTTTTCTCTTCAATCCTGGAAATGAGAGGCATATCAGCTGTTGTGGCCAGGTCTTCTTCATGCTTGGGCCATCACACTGTAAAAGCTAATGGCTTGTACCTCAATCTGTATCTTTTGAACAGTTATTCTTCTGTTATGCTTCCAATTAATCTTCTCTTTTTACCAAGACCTGTGTACCTGGTACATATCTGTAGCTCCTGTCCTCATTGATACTCATTACAGCAGCATCCTGTCCTTCAGAATCTGACGGATTTATCGTCATGCCACCTCGCAGCACTGCAACCCCCATTTGGACGTGGAAAAGCAAACTACTGAGCTGAGGGGACAGTTCTGAGATTTCTCAGGGCTTCTGGGATAGAGGGGTTGGTTAAACTCAAGTCTCTGAAATCTCTTGCTTGAACTTAATCAGTGTTTTGGGAAATACGTAGAAACATTTTGCATGTTAATGAAGTGCTGTTTGGTAATGGATGACACCTACAAATACGGGGTTTGAGCACAGGAGTAACTCAATGGGCTTTTTTCCCGTGATTGAGACATCAGTCTCTACAGCCCCTTAAACATAAACTGGGGTACAATACATTAACACTTTATGTACTTTTAATTGAATAGGACTGTCATTGAGTTTGCTGGTTGCAAACCCATTAATATCCACATTTCTTGTGCGGAAATCTGTGAAAATGAATCCCTCCTGCAAAATTACCCTAAGCCATCTTTCATCCTGCTACTTAGCAAGGACCTTTGGTCCTTGTTTCTTGCCTCTTTTCCTCAGCTATAGCACTTGTCAGTTTGTATTACGCATACTTGCAAACAACAGAAAATGAAAAAAGATATTATCCAGGTAGAGGTCATGGAAGTTTTACAATTTGAATAATCCCACATGATAATTACAGTGTTAAATTCAGGGTGTGTATATAGGTATGTATGTATTATATATATTTTTATATCTGCATTTATTTATATATACATATATACATATATATATATATATATATATATAAAAACATTGTAAACATTTCCTTTTCCAGTAAAACCTAAGCTCCAACACTGGAAGATAAGGCAGGAGTTTTGCCATTATCAACAGTGCTGGATCACACCAAGAGGATAAAATCAAAGCCGACTGTCATGTATGGTTTGTTCCCTGAATTTACTTTCTTTTGCTTTGGTGGTAGAGCTGGCCATCCTCCTTGAGAAGTCAAAGCATCTAAGGAGGGAAAAAAATCCTTAAGTGAACAATATTGCTCAAGACAATCCTGCAGTTGAGAAGAAGGACAGGAAAGCTGCATGCAAAAAATATAGCAGCTCTGGCTTTTCCCAGAAAGCTTGTCAAGAAAAAAACAACCTTCAGAGCTGGTATTTTTGCATTACATATTCAGCATTCACAACAAACTCACGATGCCAAAAAACGTGGATTGTAATCTGAATGGAATGAAACGTGGAGCTTTGAAAGCCGAATGGCTGGTTCCCTGCCCTGTTCTCTTCTCTTTGTAAAGGTAATGAAGGTTAACCTGAGCATCAGATAGGGATTCCCTTTGTATAATTGAATTTCTGATGGCTTTAATCCACCTACCAACGGTTTATTGCATAAGAAGGATGTCAGGGAGCAGGAAGGGAATGCCTGGAGAGTTCAGCAACACAGAGCCAACAGAATGGTTCCAGGTGCTGCGACCGGGAGCCGGCTCCAGCTGTTGGAACTGTCATCGCAGGCCAAACTGGCTGTCCCCAGGTCCCAAGGAAAATAGCGGTGGTGTGACACAGCAGACACAGCCGAGCCGGATTTGCTGTAGTTCTGGATCTACAAGTTTTGTTCTCCTTTTAACACTCTGAACTGTAAAATCATAGATGTGCAGTTGCAGGCTGTTATCTGTGGGCCTTGCCAGAGATATGTCACCTGATTATGCATGTAGGTAGCATTTAACATAATCTGCCCTGACACATTCATAAGGTAAGACAAAAATAATATTTTATCACCATGCAGTAACAGCCACTTATCAAACTTCAAAGTCTTAATTAGGGATTTCTCTGCAGGTCCCCACTTGTCTGATGACCATATAAATGTCTAAATTAGGTAATTAATACAGTCCATACTGCATGATAGTATACAGCAATTTAAAGCCCTAGGCAGTGAGCCCAACAGAAATATTTCCCTTTTATATTGCTAGGAATTCAGGTAAATATGTGCATCTCCAAGTTCCTCTTATGATATTGATTCTACTTTTTAACATCTTTATAGTTTCTGTGAGGGAATGCTATTGCCTCCCTTCTTCATAAACTGATGAAAGGATATTGGGTTGTTTATGATACTCGGCATAAATGACAGTTTATATTTTATTTCAAAATTTAATGAATAGTTGGTCTGTAGTTTGCAGATTAATATACATATAAGATGTACACATTCTAGAGCAGGAAAACCTACCCAGTGCTTCATTTATATTCCAAAAAAAACTTCGTGCAAATTTAAACTGCAGCTTTCAAGTTCCTTATCCATTTCTACCGCTGTAGGAATTATATCTAATATTTAAACAAATTTTTAGTGAGTGGTACTAACACTGAAAAGTAATATCTTAGACTCTAGGTAATGCAAAGCCATGTTTCCAGAATTTTCCCTTGGTTGTTCTTTAAATATAAGTAGTTTTATTTGGTTTTTTCAAGTAATTACCAAGATAAAACAGTTCATGAAAGTGTTCACAGTCTAATGCACAAGTGTGCGACTCGTGTCTCCTAGATGAAGAGGTTAATAAAATAACTTGGAACTCCTTGCAGGTCCAGCCTGGAACAAGGTGGGAGGGAATTTTAGATTAATTTTCCTGTACAAGGCAGATGGATAGGTGGGACGATTGTTTTTGGAACACATCCGTGTTTCCTGCGGGGTAGTGGGAGCAGTATCTGACCCAGGCTGTGCATAGCCAGGACAAAGCTCCAGAAACCATAAATTGAACGTTGTCACTCCTCAAACTGAACATATTCAGAGACGCCGATGTCAGAAACCGGCGCTAATTGTATGTAGCAAGATCTGAGGCCAAATTTACAGGCAACAGAATATAAAGAAAATTAATGTCAGAAAGTCAATAACAATTCCAAACTCAGCTGAAGAACTGAGGTCACTGCTGCTGAACGTGTAGTATCTGCGTAGAGATGTAACAGTAAGACTTCATCAGCTCAGAAAGTTTCCTTACTGTTGGATTTATTCCAATCAAAAAGCCTGTTAAGGAACAAGAGGGAAATACAGGAAGGGCAGGAAAAGCACAGCCAGGCAAGGTGGACTGATGCCACAGTGCAGTGCTGGTCTTGGGAAAATAAATTCTAACGCTTGGAAGATATTGTAACAGTCTGCATCGTAAGAAAGGCGTCAGTGATGAAATACACGAGTTAAATCCTGGGAATCCTGAGGATGTATGCAGAGGTGCTGAGGATCTGCTCTATGTTTGTGCCGGTGAAGGCACTGATAAAAAACTTCCTTGAGAAATTTTGGGCCACTATAATTTATTTTAAATATGTAAATGGATGTCTAAAACCTGTAAATGGAACATTCAAAAATTCTGAATTCATATTTTAACTAATTCAGATACTTCATTCAGGACATTTGGGGGGGGTTCGAATTTTTCCTTGTTTGGGATAGCTTATTACTTTAATGCCTATTATGAATGGAGAATAATTTCTAGGATCCTCTAACATTTCCCTGTTAGATTGTTGCTTTATACAAATTCCTGATTTTCTAATATTTTTGGTGGTGCATGGACAAGAAGCAAATGTCAGAAGAACCGTATTCCTTCCGGATCTGCGGCTGACCCCATCTGTGGCACTTTAATTTTGCATTTCTGCTGCTCTCTCCAGAGGACATTTTGGACAGCTACTCTTTCTTATTCTGTGTTTGCACCTAGCTATTGTTTGGGGCTCAGGAATTATGCTATAGTATAACTAACTCAGACACATTTACTTTGGGTGTTGCCATTTCCTCTAAAAATGAAAAGGGTTCCTTCTTCTGTTAAAAGTTTACTTATTTTTCAGCTCTTATACTCATTTTTATCAGATTTTCTGGTATAGAACTGATTTAGCTGTGATATGTCTCTCTCTCCTGAGAAATTCACATCTGTCTCTAGCATCTGTCTCTAACTTTATTCCAAAACAGTAGTGGGGGGAACATTAATTTTATGGGTATATTTGTATCATTGCGTTTCTGTCAATAAATCATTTGTTATTTTCAAGAAGAACCTGCAACCTCTACCTATCAATATTTTCAGAAGCAGAGCTAATGCACAGCAGCTAAAAATAATCTCATGGAACAAAAATGAAAAATACAGAGAAGTCAATGTTGTGAGTTAACACTGGCATCTTCTGAATATTTTTACCAGAAAAGGACCAAAGAATCAGCAAAGCATCAGCTTGTTTCAGCAAAATTTATAGTAGTAATCAGTTCCTGTACAGCTTTGATACCCTTTCGGCTTTTGACTCTTGATTTAAATCACTTCTCTGGGAATGCTGTGAATAAACCGGCACCCTGCACACAAATACAGTCCACAAAAGGCACTAATTCTCTCCCAACAAGTTCCACCTCTTTTTTTTAAAGGCATTTTGCTTAGCGGAGCAACTCACATAGGAAGATATTCTTTGGGTTTCAGCGTGGGCCAGTGTTTCAGGGTCCTTCGACCCGATAAAAAATGCGCACTCCCAGATTGTGTCTGGGCCTGGCCGTAGACACGTGGGTGTCTAAATGCAAAGTACTGGATTTGCTCCGTCATCAGCTGAGAAATGCACCGATAGACCGGGTGGGATCCTGGAACGTGCGTGCTCATTGCTCCCTCCTTTCTCCACATCCTTGCTTCGTTTCCTAGGACAGACGGGTGGCGGAGAAAAGCAGTAAGCCGCTTCGCAGACTGCGGTTAAGTAAGTTCCTCCTCCTTCAGCAGAACTGGAGGAAAGCTTTGTGGTTCCTGAGCCGAGTCCCTGCATTCCTGGGATAGCGCACTTGCGTCCACTGATCCTTACCCAGGATGTATCGCTGCAGCCCCGACCGAGAGGCAACATGTACGCATGGTTGCTTGGGGCAAGAGATCGCATGAATGTCAAAATGTCAAAACAGCTCCTCTGCCTGCTGTATTTACACTTCTCCTGGGACTGAGGAGAGCAGAAGTTGCAAGCTTGCATTCTCCTTCCAAATTTACATCCTATTTTTAAATTGCATCTTTTTTGGAGGGTGGGAGGGAATAAATCTACATGTAGATATGTACTCCAGAAAGAACATGTTATACTTTTTTTGTCAGCTGATACAAAATAGGGCATCTGTTTTAGAAATAAGATTATTAGTTCTGGAATAATTGCAAGTACTAATTAAAACCACTTTTTTTTTTTTCTCCAGCTTCAGGTTCTAGCACCCGTAAACTTGGAGAAAACAATACTAATAATTAAAAAGGAACAGAAATACGCCAGACAAAGCTTTTAAAAAATTAGAATTGTTTTCTGTAATCCTCCACTTCAGATGCTGTATGCCAAGGGTCAATCTTTGGATTTCTTTAATCATTTGGATTGGCCTGTTCTTCCTCCTGATTTATCCAGTGCCGCAGAAGGCTTAAATCAGCGTAATGGACACTTGTTAAGCGTCTGCATCAGTCTAATCAGCTTGACAGTGTTCTGGTTTATTCCTCCTTGTAAACTGTGGATCCATAACGATGCTGTACTGCATATAGCACCACTTAGTGGCAGCAAGTCTACTTCGGATGCTGCCTTCTGAAATCTAATCTGAGGAACTTTGTTCTGAGTCAAACCAAGCCAAACGGTCCCTTTTCCCTCCTCCCTGACTCTTCATGTTCAGAGCCTGGCAGCGCTGCTGCGAGTCCGTCTCTCCAGCAGAACAGCAAACCCATCACGGCGCGTCCCCTTCCAGTCCCTTTTCTCCCCCTCCCCTTGTGCGCGCTCCTCCTTCTGACTGTGCCCATGGAGGGGGACAGGTATTTTTTGCCTGTGTTAGTGGCTGACCAAAACGTTTGACCCCAAGTGTGTAAATAAAAACGTGCTGCCCTAACTGCTATTCTGCTCGGTTATAAACACAGTGAACAGAACAGAAAATAGGAAACCATCACAAAGCAGGCGGAGGGATGCGTCCCTGCTTTCAGTAGCCAGAGCATATCAAAACAGCACGGACAGGTATTTTTCTTTGCAGGACACTGATGTCAGGGATGTTTATTGTATCAAATTGAAATAATTTGTTTACTGTATTGGGTTTTAACAATGTTAGCAGGAACATTCTCACTTTGGGGATATAAAGAGAACTAATCAGTGTTTAGGGATAAAGGAACTTATAATAACGTCAATGCCTGGAAAATTAATGCAGACAGATACTCCTTTTCTCACCAGGTCTCACTGAACCTTCCAGAGGGATGTCGTGCTGTCATACTACAAACCCTGCTTGGATGAGAAGAAAGGGGGCTTGCTCAAGGCACATGAAGTAAAATTTCCCGTTTATTTCCAGCACACATACTGGACAGGCAACAGCGGGCTACAAACTTCAGGTGTAAGTTTAATGACACCACCTCTTGTGCCATCACCCTGATTTTATTTTGCTGAGTGTTTCTTTACAGTATGTACAGAAATGTCTCTTTTCAAGTCCTAGATTAGCACATTATGACTATAAGTGAATAGGAAAATGGTAATGGTAGAGATGGCGAGTTCCATTCTCACTGTAAAGCTCCTCACAAGCTTTTGCAGTTCCTTTCAAAAGCCCGATCAGTCGGTGTATTTTTGATCGTGTGCTACGCATCAGTTATTCCAACACAGTACCGAGAAACAATTTTTTCAATCAGTTATGTGTCCAAAATGCATATGCAATTGCACATCTGAGTTGTGTGTACAATTACTGAGATTCCATGCGTGCATTGGGTAATTTCTCACATAAATGCACTTAATTAGTCATCTGTGCATGAGTTTTCCTATTTGCATACATACTTACGGCAATTTTGCATGCAAATTAAGCACTTTATATATATATATGTAAAAGTTTGACTCTCATCATGTTTACTAAACAGAAGCTTATGTTAGATCTGGAAGAAAATAATTGAGTTGTCTGACAGCATACAATACAATGTGGTCGCTTGCATATGGATTATTACAGTGTCCGCATCCTGCTGAGGTTTTCACAGAAAGGTTATTAGATTTATCTCTCATAAAATACTTAAGGATCAGCTGTGTAAATGACCGTTCTGCTAAAATATCTGGATAGGTAAAGTACAGGTTACCCTATTCAGCCCGTAACTCGCACCAGATATAATTTGTATTTGTTGCTGAAATCTTATAATAAAAATGCCCCGTCTAAATCCTGTGCTTCTTCCTAGGCTACAATAAAACCTGGTACAGGATTTTGCCATTTTCTATTGATGGATTAGCACGATCAGAATCACTGAAGTAACGTCACTTACAATAAGCTTTATTAAACCACAAGTCTGCCTGTAGCTCACAACGGAAGATGGTGCAGGAATATCTCCTGTAGTATTCCTCTCTCAAAGAGATCAAACCCAGACACTCGCCCACTGTCTACCAGAGTTACTTTTTAGCTGGGGGTTACCCAGCCTTGGATGTACCAATATTTGTAGTGCCTGTACACGTGTCCTAGGCACAGTTACAGCCTGACATGGAAGTGTGTGTGCAGCCGGGAACAGGTTAGGAGATGTGAGACCACAGGATCTGTTGGCCAGCATTAATGGGATAACTGCAGAAATCTTGTTAAATGAATGCATGAACTTGAAAAATTAATCTTTGGAATTCAGGTGTGTCTAGACTTGGGCAAAAGGCAGCAGTTACTCTGTATAGAGAACTCTTTGGGCTCATGCAAGAACCCCACCAACATAAAAAACCAGCATGTATCAGTTGAACAGTAGAGTCAGGTTATAACTTCCAGTGGCAGTTACGAAAATTTTAACCCGTGACCCTACTCTTTCTCTTCCTTTCTGTTTGTGCATGTGTGGAGGATTTTGGTTTTTAACATCCTTGGCCTACAGCCAATTCCTGTTATTCAGCTGACCGTGCATATAAAGTTCCTAAATAGTTCCCTTTCTTTTATCTCTAGGCATTATTTCACTTAGGCATGTAATGTTATCAGTGGATCTCCTCCACATCATAGTATTAGCCTCATTTATAGCTCAGTCAGTGATTCAGATATTCAAATAAATTGCATATACAGCTTTAACTTGACTGAAGTTGCGTGGAGACAAACTGTAAATTTCTCACTACTGTTTTTAATTGGAATTATGCTGAATTTGAGTGTGTGATATTTGTCATAAAGTAATCTCTTACAAGAGCACATCTCTTCCTCTCTCTCCCCTCTCGCCAAGTTTTCTTTTCTTATCTTTTCAGTTCTACTATCCAAATCCATAGGCTGTCAAAGCTGTCTCTTGTAAAGTGCTTTGTCTTCCAGGTGGTTTTTGACCAAAAATGCTGACAGCTCCAGAAAATGACTTCATATTAAAACGGTAACAGGGGCTTTCTCTGAGGAGTTCTGCCTCAGCATTTAGCATGCACACACACACAGTTTTGAGTATCTGCTGTGGTGCTACAACTGTAGGATCTATTCAGGAGGAAAAAATATTTGGGAGGCATACAAACAAGCTGGGTGCCACAAAAGGCAGAGAGGGCTCAGAATACAACATCTGTTTGTGCTTTGCCAACCTGTGCAGAAGAAAACATGTACTTTTTTTTTCTGATAAAGAAGAAAAGCACGTACTGTCAGTAATATAAGAAAGCCTGATCCGAACCTCGCGTTTTTGCTAGATAGAAGAGTGTTTATTTATTAATATTGCTGCTCGTACTGGTGTAACTTATTTTGAGGACTGGACTGGAGTAAGGTATATTAATGTGAACATTTCAACGTAGATAGAGCCTTGTACACAAAAAGAGGTGGACAGAAAGGCAGGCGATGGTGATGAGAGAATTGCTGCTATAAACAATAAAATCAGCAGAAGCTGCAAGTCTGAAAAATCCTCATTCTCCTTTGGCAGTCCCTATAAGAAATCAGGGATGCAAAGTTGAATTATGGTAATATTCATTTTGAGTTTTCTGGTGTGTGATGAGTAAAAATTACGGAACTGGAAGGCTTTATAGGTTAGATCCTGCCCCCTTCCCTTGATACCTTGTTGAATCTGCGAGTGTGAGCATACCCAGCGGTACGGGAGATCCAGGGACAGGACTTGTTAGAAAAAGCATCACCTCCTCAGCTGCTGAGGAGGGTGGGGGAGAGGGTGGGGAGGGCATCACTTGGTTTATCTTACTTCGGTAGGGTTCTTCTCAGATTGCTGTTAGAGAGGAAAGGCTACTGTGAATGCAACCATGTCAGATGATGACTACTTCAGGTACCTCCTTGTTTCTGAGGTGATGGCACAATCATGCTTAAATACATCCTTCTATGAAGAGCACCTTAAAATCACAAAGTCAGGGGAGGCTTTTGGGAGGGTTACAAAAATGATCCGAGGGCTGGAGCACCTCTCTTATGAGGACAGGCTGAGAGAGTTGGGCTCGTTCAGCCTGGAGAAGAGAAGGCTGCGGGCAGACCTGATTACGGCCTTTCAATATCTAAAGGGGGCCTATAGGAAAGATGGGGAAAATTTTTTTAGTAGGGCCAGCTGTGACAAGACAAGGGGTAATGGTTTTA
>NW_009260430.1:2257796-2262962 GCF_000687185.1 Egretta garzetta | reverse complement strand
CATCCCTGGGAACATTCCAGGCCAGGTTGGACGGGGCTGTGAGCAACCTGATGTGGTTAAAAGTGTCCCTGCTCCTTCAAGGGGGTTGGGCTGGGTGACCTCTAGGGGTCCCTTCCAACCCAAACCATTCTATGATGATGATTCTATGATGATGAAACCAGGAAGCGGTGGCCTTCCCCCCACTTGTAAAATGGCACAATGGCTATTAATTTTTTTTTTTTTTCAACTAAATCTGGTGGGGTTTCATTGTTTCCGTGCATACGAGGCGCTGCATCACGGAGCAGCCTGGGGAGCTGCCTGCCTGCTGTGTTAGGGGTCTCCTGCAGCACGTTCTCCTGGGTGATGTCCTGTGTCTGAGGCACGCGGGTTTGTCCGTGGACCAGAGAGGTCACTTTTCTGAAGCTGTTACAAGGGCCGTATTGACACGAATAGGCACACACTGCATCTTCTGAGGACAAACCTAATTCTACTTTTTTTTTTTTTTTTTATACCACTGCTTTAAACCGCAGTCCACTGTAGTGATAGAAACCTGTTAAACCACTCAGTCTGCTTTTGCCTTATTTTTTTTTGTTTTTGCAAGAATACAATGAATGAATCAAAAAAGTAGTAGAAATTTTGCACAGGTCAATTTTCTTTTACAATATTTTAATGAGAGTTACATTAGTATAAGGTACGTTACCTCACCTAAGGTGAAAGAGACGTGGAATTGGGATTTTAAAATTGATTTTAATATAGCCGTTGCTGGCACGCTGCCATTAATGCTTGCATAGTTCAGCGAGGAGACCACAGCGTGTCTCGTAATTGGAGGTCAGCCTACACTAAAGTTGGCCTCCCTCGGTCAGCACGATTAACTGAGCAGGAAGGGTTTGTACAGGGCCTCTGGAGCTGTATTTTCCTCATTGCCATTCACATTACCAACTCGGAGAATCGATAGGAGCCACAATGTACTGATGAGTAGATAGTGTAGAAGAGAGAAAGTTCAAAATCCTTGGTATTGCAGCACGTCTGGCAGGACTGAAAATGTGACTTCAAAAGATCTGTTTAACCAGGAGGATAGTTCTATCTTTCTCAGCATCCCAGCACACAGGTAGCACGTGCAGGGTGGTACCGAATCAGCTGGATTAATGCGTATTCTGTTCCTCTCCAGTGCTGCTTTTTTCTGTGGATTCTTCCCTCAAGTCACTTTCTCCTCCGTGACTCATCATTTGCACTGGAGCCAGATCATAAGTAATCCAAAATTTTGAGCTCTGCCCAACCGTTCGTGTAGTTCCAGTGATTTGCTGTTGCTTTAAAAAATTACATAAATGTACCAAAGTCTGGCTTTTACTGTTAGTTATTTTCCCCCTGTGGTTGTGCTCTTCCTGCTCAGGCGCATCTTTGTTTCCTCCGTTGTCTTCTGTCTAGATCCGGTAGGTGCTTATGTCTTTTCCCGATCATTAATTTCTCCACAGCTTTGATTTACCTTTCACTTTACTGTTCAGCTCCATCTTGTCCCATCTTCCCTACATTTCCCCTAAAAATATCCCAAATGGGGAGGAAATCTGAAGGCATTTCTCATTCACTGCAGTTTTGAACTGCTTACATAAACTCATAATTCGCCATTATCTAGCAATGCAGAATCATCATTATTTCTCTGGTTCTGTAGATATGCCCACCTTTGTTACTACTTTTGACATGAACCAAAATTAGTAATAATGACTTTCTAAATCACCCGTTAGCTAGCTGTCTCCTAGAAGAAGCAAAAATCATCAGACCATACAGAAGAAACCTGAGGTGTGGTCTGCACACTGTATTAATTTCATTGCTCCTTGTTTGTCAGATTTTTTTTTTAATAAAACCACTTTCTATCCTTAGCATCTAGGCCATAACTGTTTACTCGAGTTCAGTGAAACATGCACTTATCAGAGAATTAAGCAGGTTAAGCCAGTGGGAATATTTCCCAAATAAGGCATTCAGATATCAGCTCTAAGCTAGGAAGGGAAAAGTCTCTTGAGACTTTGTTTTCTCACCTCCTGTCCATTTAATTTGTTATTCCCATGCTTTCACATATTTGATGGCTGCTTGACAATTTTATTGTATGTTGTACTGTCCCTCAGTGATCACACCTCCCTCTCTCTCATTTTCTGTCCGTGGTAACACAGCTCACATCTGATGCTCATCTCCACCACTAAGGGTTCTATTGTCCCCTTGATATCTACGTGTAACTCCCACTGCTGTCAATAGGAATTACATGCGTGCATCAAGGAGAGAAAAATCCCTTGTGTACTCCACGCTCCTCATTATCTTGGCACAGTCAGTTCCGTAGATGTCTCATCTATGAGCCTTTTATTCTCATGAGTCTTGTGCAGTGTAGCAAGTTGGCTCTTAGGATCAGCAGTTTTGCTCTTGAGGTGTTTAGCAAGTTGATTTACTGTGCATGTGTACGCTCTTAAATGTCTTCATCCAGCCAAATCCACATCTTGTAGCGTGCACATGTTGGACAGTAGAGCTTCCGATCTCCTTTCTACGCAAGAGTACCAATTCATACCCAGTCTCTCAGCGGACTCAAAGCGAAGCGAGAGTCTGAAGCTACCCCCCTCAAATAACGTATGTTCAGGCCCAGCTCAGACCTGTACGCTTAAATGCAATAGTTCGTGAAAAATGCAATAGGTACAAAAATGTAAGTGGTGTATTTTAATTTTCCTTAAAGATCTGAAGGAAGATATTTTATAAGCACTTCATGTTAAGTGCTTCTAAACGAGGAGGTAGTTGAAATAGTAGCTAATCAGTTAGCAAAACTTTAATTCCTTCCAAAATTAATTGGAGTGTCAAGAGTTGAAGGAAAAAGTTAGAGTGAAAACGACGACATGTGTAAAACAGTGATTTCCACTGTCTGAACACTGGATCTGTATTTGCCCCTGATCCTTCTGGAAACAGCTCAGTTTGGGAAGGTACCCGGTGTCTCACGTAGGCCGGCGTTATTACAAACCTAACTGGAGAGCATACTCACTCCATTTGCAGACTTGTTCCCCAAGTACAGAAGTCAGCCACCGCGGCTCAGAAAAGAGGGATGGCAAACTAGTTTGGGAAAAAAATCAATTTGCCATCAGATTAGAAATCAACAGTAAACATGTTGAAGAATTCTATTTTTTTTTTTTCCCTACTGCTCTGCCTTTTCTTCACAATCTGTTGTGGTGTCAGACTTATTTTGACAATACTTGTAGAACTTGTCATATTAACAAAGTTATCAAACAGAGCGAGCACATGCATAGCAACAGCTGTAGTCCAGCAAGAGTCAAAATAACTGGCCATAGGTATTCACAAGGAAATATCCACACTGCAGTTGCACAAACCCAAAATACACCCACAAGCCTCCAGAGTACTTGTAGTTTTGTTTAAATAGCAACAACCGCAGCTGCCCTTCAACCTGGAACGATCTACTGCTAACTTTGGAATTTAGGATAAAAATAAAAGGGACCAATTTAGATTTTACATATACATATAAGGATTTATTTTTGCTTTGATAGTGTCACTCGATTATTTCTACTTTTGTGAAAGTGCTTCATAAAAAAAGGGTACACACGAAATTTAATACAATGATGGGATTTATTGGATGTTATATAACAAACTCAGAAATACTTGTTTAAAAACAGAATAAACCCCATAATCCACTAAGGCTGTAAATTAGCGGGGTAGGAACAATCTTTTCATTATTCGTGTCTACAGAGCTTAATACAATGAGGTCTCAGTTCTTTGCTAACATCTCTAGGTGTTAACACAATGCTATTAAATCTACTCAATAGCAAAAGATGCATTCAGTGGATTTATGTGGCTCATTCCTTTGGAAATGTGTGAATCTAACGGAATAGTTTAATGGCCAGATTTTTCAGCTGCAATGTCTGATTTTGCACGTACATCAGATAGTACGCATCTATTTATGCAAATGGGTGTTGGATTTATATGCACAAAATATACAAGCCTGAGAACTCCTATTTGTGGAGTTGAGCTGCATTCACAACGGGAAAAGATCATCGTTGGATGCTGGGGTCAGGCTGGGGGAAAATAGCAGGAACCGTACTTAGCAGTCGAAACCGCTGCTTTCCATTTTCAGTTTTCTGCGAAAACTAAACTGACTTGAGTTTCGCTTTCTGGCCCTGTTTTGATCTGCCTTTATTTTTACACCAGAAACCCTCTCGTTTAGTGGCGTTAGCTTAATCTGCTGCTGATGTGAACGGGGACTGGGCCTGACATGCCTGTTTTCCTCCAAGAAAAGAAGGGCCGGGCTCAGGCGGGCTCACGCAGGGGGCTCAGGAGCTACTTCAGGCACTACCCATTTTGCTGCCCCATCCCGAAACTGCCGCGCACCCAAATTACTCTCCTCTCAGGAAGGCACCTGCGGCACCCTCCCCTCTTCTGCACCCTCCCCTCTTCTTGCCCAGGGTGCGGTTAACGCCAGTGCAGAGCCTGAACCGGGGTGCTCCCGGACCCGCACCCCCTGCCTGCCCCAGGCCCACCCAGACACGAACGTGGCAGCTCTGCACCCCTCGGTCCCGGCCGGCGTGGCCGCACCGGCCCTTTCCCTCCCAAACGAGGGGATATTTGGCAAAGGCGAAGGAGCGGGTCCCTGTCGTGGTGGGGCTGCCATTTCCTCCGGTGCCATTTTTTTCTCTCTCCAGGTATGCTAGTTTTAATCCTCTGGACAAATTACCGTTTCCCTCCCTGATACATTAATTTTTCCTGTCAGCACACGACTCCCGCCACGCGCTTCCCTCCCCTCGCGGCCTGGGCTGCGCTCTCCTGGCTGGATATGCCCCCCCCCCCCCGGGTGCCTCGGCTTTTCCTGTGGAAATGCCATTTTTTCCTCACTGGATACCTTGGGGTTTTTTTCCCCCGGGACACGTTCCTGTTTCCCCACTGGGTGCACCTTTCCGCGGGATATATTAGTTTTCCCCTGGAAGCGCTACTTTCTCCTCAGTGGATCCACCTCTCCCCTGGATATGCCGGGTTTTCCCCCGAAAATGCCGGGTTTTCCCCCGAATATGTCGGTTTTTCCCCCGAATATGCCGGGTTTTCGCCTTCGGACGTTAAGTTTGGTCTCCGGACAGGCGAGCTCCAGCTCCCCGCGCTGAGCTCCGCAGGCTGCCCGGGGAGGCGGTGCCCCCGCCGCCCAGACCCCCGCTCCCCCCT
>NW_009260430.1:2245021-2257120 GCF_000687185.1 Egretta garzetta | reverse complement strand
AAGTGGCCGTGAATGTCGGGGGCGGGGGTGGGAGTGGGGGGGTGGTGGTGTCGTGGTCTGGAAAGTTTGGGTATTTTAGGGTTCCCCCCCTGAAATGAAGGGATATCTGCAGAACACCCACAAATGCCTGAACGCGGGGCTGCAGTGTTACGGTGCGAGCGGGGCGGGTGCTTTCGCGTTGGACTGGCTGCAGAAACAAGAGCCGCTCGTTTTTCTGCCGGAATCCCCCTGTGCCAAGTTGAATCTGTGAGGATGTCCCGAGTCCGAGCCCTCGGGAGGCTGGTGGGTGTGCAGAAGTGAGAAGCTCTCATCTAGGGAGCACGGTTGTAATAATTGGGTGATTTTTTTTTTTAGATCCAAAGCCTAGATCCTAGATCTCTAGTCAGACCCTTTGAAATGTTTCCTCGCGGCAACATCTTGCCGGCGACGGTCAGAGTCCACGGAGCCGCTGCTTCCTTGCGCTTCCCATGCAGTAGCTGGCATCCGTCTCCCGAGCGAGATTTTTCGCAGAGTACGTTGGCTTGCTTTCTGCTTACTAAGCTCATCTGAAAGGACCCTTCGCTCCTCTTCCCTTCTGTCTCTCTCTCTAATGCGGCAGCGTCCGCGTCCAGGAGGGTTTCGGGAGGCCCGGGGGAGCTGTGCTCCTCTCCCCGGGGAGGCGGGTGCGCGCCTGGAGTTCCACTTTCTCGGGGCAGTGACTCTCCAGGTCCCCTGGCTTCAGCCTGCGCTGCTGGGACTGGAGGTGTCGGAGGCGCAGCCTGCATCGCTGAGCAGCGCTCTGGCTCGCCCCGCCGCCAGTCCGAGTCCAGGAGCATTAGAAATCCCTTGCCGCCAGCCACTTGCTTGTGCATAAATCACCTGGCACTTGTTAGGCATAAATCACTGGCTTATGTGCTTACAGCGAGTTGGTTGGAGCTGGGGTCTGGGACCCTCCTTGCTAGGGAGTGTGTCCTCCATCCTGGGGAGCCTGGACTACCGCCACCGGACTAACCTGTCCCTGTGGCAGGGGCTGGTTCCCCCGCTGCACGGTCCAAAGTTGCAGCAGAGCAGCTGAGTGTTTAGCTGGATGCTTCCCCCTGGATCCCAGCAGGTTGTGCGTGGGGTTGTGCTAGTCAGTGGCATTGCTACACTTTTGATGGGGCCTTCCATCCCCTCCGTCCCTTCCATCCCCTCCCACCCCTGGGGCTAGTGCAGAGCCTGGAGTGTCACGGAGGCAGCAGCAAGGCACAGCCTTGGAGGCTGCTGCAGGGCGAAGGGGACTTTACCTGGGCACGAGTTCCTGAGGCTCCTGCGAGTTGGGGTGTTTCACCTCCTTCAGTCCTGGGGCTTGCCCAGTTTCTCAATAGCAAAACTCAGTGATTTGGATGTTGCAACATCAGGCCTTTGCGTGGCTCCAGTGCGAGCACGGCTCGCCTTGATGAATTGCTGCTCTTTGTTTCTTCCCCCCTTCTGACAGTGCCCAGTATCCCAGCCTTCCTACAAACAATGCTCTCTGTTGTAGTCAGGCAATTATTTTCTGGCCCATTTTATTTTTGCAGCTATGGTATGGATCCACTCCAACAGATAGGCACTTTAGCACAGGCGGTTTCTACTTGCACACTGCTTTACTGTTCAGGTTTGCCCGTGCCTAAATACCTGGTCATTGGGTGCAAAACTTTTTTCCAAATGACCAAAGTCATGGCGTGTGTTTTCCTCGCTTTGTTTTTGCAGGCACACAATGGGGATCTTACAGTTAGACCCACATGCAAGCCTGGCTTTTCAGAAGACGACTACACAGCATTCGTCTCCCAAACCATCATGGAAGGGCAGAAGTTACTCAAAGGTAAGTGGAATAAAAAGCTCAATAGGTGCTGCAGTAACTGTATTTTCGGGAGGTGAAAGGAGGCTTAAAGATGCTGGTTTTGATGGTGAAATTGTCTGCAGAATTATGTTTGTAGGAGGATGAAGCACTAAGTGGTTTACCTGAGCACAGTTTTGAATATAGATGAATCATTCCAAGTCCGCGTGCTGCCTGCTTCAGGTGGATTGTTTGCCTGTAGTATGCGGGGTCATCACTTCGCTTTTAAGTCTCCCACTCCCACCCCATCTGAAGGAACTCTACATTTGATATTTTGGAAAGTATTTTTATGTATGAAATTCTAAGATCCTTAAATTATCTCTGCTTTGAAATGCATGATAAAGCAGACGTTGTTGTTGGAAATGTGGTAAACAAGCCTACAGACATTCTGTTCACAAATGTGGCATTCATTTTCATTACTGCCCCACTGACAACATGAAAACACAGGCAAAAAGAAACTACCAATTAGCTTTATAGTAATTGCAGGATTATAACCACTTTTGTGACTGTAAATTCTGAGATGTCTTCGTAATCCAAGTAACAATAGATTATCCTGTGTATTGATCTGTCTCCCTTTCAAGTTAAAAATAATTAAACTTTATATTTGCATGATGTAGAAAATCATTGTTTTACTCCAAGAGAATTTTTGAAGATCAAAATCTACCCCCGCTCCCAGCACCCTCCTCGACTCAAATTGCTAACGATTAGTGGATGTTAGAGCAATTCCTCAAAGGTGGAATATTGTGGCAGTTGGGGAGCACATCAGGACTCGATGCTCTGTTCAGGGGTTTCTAAACCCTTTGCTACCTTCTCCTGAGTCCATTTACTCACATGCGTATGGCTCTGCCAGAAAGCTGGGATTTCTGTCTTCCTCCAGAGCAAACACCTGCTCCGTTACTTTGATTTTTCTCGAAAGAGAGGGAGAGTTGTCAGTGTTCTTCCTGGCTTCAGCAGAATCCAGGACTGGACGTTTTTTCTCTACGTGAGTTGGCAATTGGTTTTGTTTCTGAGCCCAGTTGTCTTAGTTCTGCTGTTCAGGAATTCTCTTGACTGGCCTGGCATCAATTAGTAAGCATTGGGGAGTTTATTTTTAGTTCGAAAGATAACCAAATAGGGAATTGACATAGACAAGCCCAAGAATACAGCAACAAGTGAAGAGCCCAAGTACCAACTGTTTACACAGTTAGTAGCAATTTCCCCCAAACTTACATACTGATGGCTTTACAGGTCAGTCTGTAAGCTGAGTAGATTTCATGCTTTTTAGCTTTGGAAATAACTAGATAAGCAATGTTATCCAATTACTAGAAAATTGTATCATTGATATACTTGCTCGGAGGAGTATTTTTTTTTTTTTTTTTGCAGTTTAGCGCTTGGTAAACTGTGCTGGGTGTTTCTGTAGGTGGACAATAGGGATGGAGCAGAAGGTCTGTTCAGAGGAGTTCGCTGGCAATGACTTTGAAGACAGCATAGTGGCTGTCATTTCACTTGCAACTGGTAGTTTTAAAATACGAAATTATATTTAGATAGGCTGTCAAGTTGATTTGAATGAAAATATATTTCTATTTAATTTTATCCTTCAGGGGGCCGATTGTAGTTCTGCATTAGTCATGGCAAACCTGCCACTGATTTAAGGCTGAACTGGCCCCAAGATATTATGCATGCGTGTACCACTTGTAAGATCCATGTCCTGATAACGTTGTCATGAGTTACGTGATTTGTAAGCATATTGTCAACTGAGGGAGAAAGAAAAAAGTGCAAATGCTGTGTTTGCTAATAAGTAAACGATCATCTTTACACCTTTTAATCTACAGCCAAATACACGCTGCTGTTTATCGTAGGGAACAAATATATCTAATTAATTTGTACAATAATAGGGAGAAAATCTGCTGCATAAAATTCGTCTTCATGCTTGTGTTGTTCTTTATATATACTCTAGCATGTAAAATTGGTAGTTTTCCAGCTTAGGTTTAATTTTACTTCCTAACACTTGATATGTCTGAAGCATAAAATGTTTATCTCTCTCTTCCATCTGGGTGAAGTATTGTACAATAGTTCAGACCAAAAATGGGTTCAGATTGCTTACATTATCGTGTTTGATAGATTGACATATGTACTGTTTCACACCATCTTACCACGCAAAGCTTTGCTGCCAGCTACCACCATCTTATTCATCAGCATTCCGTAATTCATCTTCAGGCCAAATGGGACTGCTTGCCTGAAAAACGTAGGTAGGAATTCACCTTGTAGTGCTTTCGTGGAATTGGGAGGGGGGAGCATGTGTGTAGTTCAAATGGCTCTCGGGGGACTCCAGGGAGCAAACGTGAAGTCTTCATGCTGCCTAACCCTCACCTTGTCCTTAGGAGGGAGATGTGGGGAGTCCTGGGATGGTTTATAAAGACCTTATACATTGGAGATCCGGTAGCATGTAGACCTCGGCATGGCAGTGAACTTCAGCCAGCGTTGGGAAGTTTGGATGTTACGTGGTTCGGGGCTAAGCTCTGTGGCCATAAACCCCGCCTTTTCCTTTTAAGCTTTATGATATCCAGCTCTCAAATGTATGCAGTGTTATGAATGTATCAAAATGAAAGTGCTTATAGTATTCTGGGTTTGAATCAAGTTAAACAGATAATGACTGCTTGTAATTGACTTATTCCAATGGAAATAGCTTAGCCTTAATTTGACAACAAGAGCTTTTCCAGAGTCATTGTTTTATTACAAGTATGCCATAAGCTATTAACTACTACTTTGTGGTTCATCTTGTTTGCCTGAGTCAGCTCTCGAACATCCTCAAAACATACAGATTCTAGCAGGAGCTATTTGTTACACAGTAATTAACTTGTTTATGATAAATGGATGGGAGAAATGTCACGGCATTTTGTTTTATGTATAAATGAAAAGCATTTGCATTCTAAAAAATTCATGTTAATTAGACTTAAAATAGTTTTCCCCAGTAGTGCCACAAATACCACGTATTACACGTCACTGCCAGCCCTGTAGCCTGATGACGGGGCATGAGCTGAGTTGATTTGTGGAGCCGGTACCTTCCTTGGAGATGCTGTGCCTGCATCTCCTAATAAAAGTTAGTGGGGTGTAATCTCTTGTATTTTTTGTTCTTTGTTTTTGTTTGCAGGGTAATAAACTTAGTCTTGATCACTGATGCATGATAATGCTTAAAATAGGATCGTTAACTATTTTCTCCTTTAGCCTAAGGAAAAATCTCAAAGCCGCAGTATGGCAGAGGACAATTACGGCACGGGTATCTTTTTCTCTTTGTTAATTATTAATGTTAACTTAAAATGGCGAGAACATTGGTCCTGAGGGGTGGGGAGCACTGACATGCGGTACTGCGCTGAAGGCAGTTCAGGACTGACTCCGGGGATCTGATCCCTGAGTGTTAACTGGGGTATATGGGAATGATGATGGGTAGCGGCCTCTCGGGGAAGGAGAGCAATAAGGAGTAGGATGCTAAAAGTGATGTGCAGTATGATCCAAGGCGGGTGCTACTCCTGATATTGGGTTTATTTTTGGGTTTTCCATTTTTGTAAGATTTTTTAGAAGGTTGTAATTAAAACAAAAAAAATTTTTTTTTTTCTAAATTAGAAATTCAAGTTTTACTGGCATGCTGTGAGACCGTGGCAACTGGTAGTGGGTGGAATGACATCACGGTGTTAAATGTATTATTTTTCCAGCCTCGTACCATCACAGTTATAGTTTTTTTTCCCTACAATCAGTTGAGACGTACAGCCCCTTTTTTGTTTTTCTATGCATCTCTTCAGCTGGAGTGATTCATGTTTCTGTTGCCCATCCCGAGTAGTGCCTGTACCGATGTAGCAGGATAGCTTTGCTTGTGTAGGCAGTTACGTTTGGGTAGAAGCGTGTGGAAGCACAGTTTATTTTCATACGGGAAGATGAATAAACTGTGCCAGCATGTTCTGCTTTAAGCAAGTGTATGAAACCAAAGGTAGCCAAGCTTCATGCAAATGTATAAAAATGTAATTGCTTCCACGCTAGGGTTTCTACTAGTGTTATTTTTGGTTAAAAACAAGTAGATAAAATACAGAAAAACCTTACTGAAATACCTGTTGTTTTCATAAGAATTCAGCAGGGAGGCCATCTCTCAAGTTTTTTTAGAGATAGGATGTTCTTCATGCTCGCAGCTTTTTGTTCTCCCCTCTGAGACCTCCATCCTATTCAGCCCTCATCGCCTACAATAGCAAAACTTAGGAAGGCTGCAAATGCTGTTTAAAAAGTATAGAACAGGCAGACCAAAAAAACCCCAGCACTCCAAATCTTCATGGGACAGTGTAGAAGCAAACATTAAATTAAAAAAAAAAATAAAAATGAGCAAACCTTTGGAAACTATGTTTGAGTCTGGTTACTGGCACTTCATGTAGTAGTAACTGTAGGGATGTATATGGTACCTCCTTTTGGAGGTAAATATACTGTATTCTGGTGGTTAACGTGACATGTACTAAGAGCTCTACTTGGAAACAATCCTACAGCCCCAAAACACTACTGCGTATGTGAAATTTGGCCCCTGCAAAAGCACGGGACGAATCTTTTGGGAGGAATACTATAGCTTTGCTAAGGGCCCGGAGGGAAGGAGCGTGCCCCTGGGGTAGCAAACAGTAACCTAGCAAGCGAGCGCGTATCTGCAATGTTGTGTGGCCCCAGGGGGTGAATTGGCTCGCGGGGACGTTGTGCCTGTCTGTACGTCTGGCTTCCCACTTCTCCTGGGTCTAGAGTCTGAAAAATACATCGGTACCCGGCCGCTGTTAGTTTTGGTAGGAGCTTGGTTCCTAAAGGCTTCTGCTGGCCAAGGTCTTGCCTCTGAGGTGTGCTGGGGGGTGCCCCATCCCAAAGGTGTCCTGCCCATGGGGCGTGCAGGGTGCCACGGTGCTGCCTGTGCACCCAGTTGTGCTTCATCTTCCGAGTGCCCTCGGGTGTGTCGTATGGATGTGTTTCAGAAGCAAAGACCATGAGGAACGTTGGCATTTGGTTTGGTGGGGTTTTTGAGCACCTCTTGAGGGTTGCTTGGTCCTCGTAGCCGTACAGAAGCTCTACTGCGGCCTGCTGAAATACCCAGTGCCTTCTCTGAGCTGCTCCAGATTTAAAACACAGAGAGACTTTTCCATTCATGCTTTCATTATTTTCTGGTCTGTGATTCTGCATGAAAAGCAGTTACCAAAGTTATCGTACACGTAATTAGCTTCACAGTTCCCTAATAAAATCTGAAAGTAGGCAAAAGTCCACCGGGAACCCAAAACTCTCTCCCTAACCTTTCTTCATTCCTTGCTTGGAGGAAAAAGAGGCAGTCAGACATCAGCTTTCTAAGTTAAGCTTGTAGATGCTCCAGTGAAGCTGCCTCTCAGAAAACACTTCTTGCATTCCACGGGACAACTTCTTTTAAAAGCAGCTTCTCTTGATGGGCATGTTGCAAATCAAAACCATCATTTCAATCGTGAGTTCCAGGCGAGACCCCAGAAAGAGCTGCTGCGGACTGGGGAACTGCTAATGCATATTTATTTTTAATGTTATTCTTCAGATCTAACTTCTGACACAAAAATGATGTTTAAGATGACATTTTTATCTAAATAAAATTGCAGTTAATGAGACCGGAGTAGTCAATAACACTCTGTAGAGTTAATCCCCTTACGCTGTTTAATAACTGTATATATTGCTTTCTAGATCAGAGCTTTGAACCAAATTCCTCAAACCCAAGTAAAATTACTTTTTTCTGCATTCTGGGGAGCTGACTGATTTTTATCTGAATAAATCTGCTTCTCCAACAACAGACTCAAAGCTCTCTCTTTTTCAGGAATTTGTCTGTTTCAAAGAATTGCACTGCTTCAAATTAGGCACTCTGAACAAATAGATAATAAGGAAGAAAATGAAACAACAATTTCTGTTGAATAATTTATTCATTTCTTTATTTATGCTTAGGCTTTTAGGAAATAAGCCATGTCTGGAACAGTATCAATTTGTTGTTATTGTGAAATACCTGTTGTTTTGAACTCCAAACCGGTAATGTTAGGTCTTTTGAGGTTAGAAAGTGTTAATTTTGAAGTCACTTCTTTGTTCAGAAACTGGCTCTTGCTGACAGAGCTGGTGAGCTCTCATCTCACAGAGCAGATGCTGAAAGCATTCTGGAAATTCTGGGGTTTTTTTGCATGTGGTAAATGAAACTTATTTATTCTAGCAGTGAAATATTTTCTTGCTTAATTCTCATTGACCTAATGCCAGTTCTCATCACCTAATTTCATTGATATTTATGTGCAAGTCTCCTTCTGCCTTAATTTCTACCCTGGAAATGAATGTAATGTTTTTCTGGAGGTAGCTTATTTTATTGCAGACTAAAGCTGGTGAAGTACTTAGACAGTCGCATGGGCCATGTGCGTAGCTCATAGAATATTTCAGTAATATGGATAATACTTAAAAGTCTTATTTGAAGGGCAAGAAGAGATTAAAACTACAGAGGATAGGATTTCATTGGGAATCTGCTTCTTAATATATATTCATATCGTGGAATGAATTTGAGTAACATAGGGATAGAAGGGAGTTCCTGTTTGATTTGAGGGTACCGGTATATTCAGAATTGGTGCCATTCCTGTATAAAACATACTTTTTTATTTTTAGGCATAGGAAATGGTAAGAATGAGGACCAGAAATTGGTGTTTGAAAAAGAAAGACCAATATTTGCCGCGGGGAGCTCCAGTTTTGGATGGTTTGACAAGGGTTTTGAGATGAACCTGTGCCAGTGACTGGTGACCGATTTCTCCAGGACCCTGATCTTGAGCGCTGCAGTAGGAATTCATGCTGGTTTGATGGACTTAATCTGTATTCATTTCTGTGTATGTCAACCTTTTTTCCACTAGGCAAAGGTTCTGAAGAGCGTGTGGCTTCTCATTCAATGTTCCTTTTGGTGCTTAAATGACCCCCCAGTGTTGCTTTTTCAGGTAAAGCTCAGAAGTGTCCTTGGCCAGCCTTGCCATCAGAGGGTTTTCTTACTGCTCAGTCTACTGTCATATATTGGGTTTGATGTTTAAATATTTATTTATTAGTATTTCTGAAAGGAAAGGCTGAGAGAGCTGGGATTGTTTAGCCTGGAGAAGTTTCAGGGGGAGTCTTTATCATTGTGTATAACTACCTCATGGAGGGTGTAGAGCCAATGGAGCCAGGCTCTTCTCAGTGGTGCACAGAGAAAAGGCAAAAGGAAGCGGGCACAAACTGAAATGCAGGACATTCCACTAAAATGTGGAAAGAAACTTCCAGTGTGAGGGTTGTCAGACAGTGGAAGAGGTTGCTTAGAGATGTTGTGGAGTCTCCATCCTTGGAGATATCCAGAACCCAACTGGACGCAGTCTCCGTGCCTGCTGTGGCTGCCCCTGGGCTGAGCAGGGGCTTGGACGAGACGCCCTGCAGAGATGCCTTCAGCCTCTGCTGCGCTGTGATCCTGTGGAACCCCTGGGGGCTGAACATGTGAAAAGGCAGAGCGATGAACTGGGCTTTGCTGCAAATACAGATCAAATAGCTTTAAGTAAAAACTTTGCAACAGCCTGCAAAAAATGATCCTTACAGGGAAATAGTGCTTCTGTAAGTTCTTGGAAGAATAACCTCTAAAGAGAGAATAGTTGAAACGCCAGTGTCATGGTTTAACCCCAGCTGGCAACTCGGCCCCTCCCAGCCACTCATAACCTCCCCCCCCAGCCCTCCCCCAGTGGGAAGGGGGAGAGAATTGGAAGAGTAAAAGTGAGAAAACTCATAGGTTGAGATAAAGACAGTTAAAGCAAAAGCCACACAAGCAAAGCGAAGTAAGGAATTTATTCCCTGCTTCCCACGGGCAGGCGGGTGCTCAGCCATCCCCAGGACAGGAGGGCTCCATCCCGCCTAACGGTGACTTGGGAAGACAGACACCATCGCTCCCAACGTCCCCCCCTTCCTCCTTCTGTCCCCTCCCAGCTCCTTGTGCCCCCCCAGCCGCTCGCTGGTGGGGTGGGGTGAGGAGCAGCAAAGGCCTTGGCTCTGTGTAAGCCCTGCTCAGCAGGACCCAACCCATCCCTGGGTTATCAACGCTGCTTCCAGCACAGATCCAAAACACAGCTCCATACCAGGTACTATGGAAAAAATTTAACTCTACCCCAGCCCAACCAGGGACCAGCGTTCTACTGTTGCTTCCGTTAATGTCCAGACTTAACTTAGGCATAGTTTGTCTCTTGGCATAAGGAAATGTTACACTTTAATTCAAACAGCTCTTGGTTTCCTCTTTATTTTTAGTAGAATAAAAGGAGAACATATGGAGTTTCTGTTTTCCCAAAATACTTGTCATTAGTACTGGCTGCTTCGCTTCTTTCAGTAGAATCTTTCCCAAGTGAGTTTTCTGCAGTATAAAAAAAAATAGTTGGGTTGAACAAGATTTCTTTTTGCCACAGGCTTTATGATTTTTCTTGCTTATATTCATTGTCCCTATTTTATTTATTAATTTTGAATTGCAGTTGCACAGAGGGAGAGAGAAGTGGCAAATGTTCTGGCATATGGGCTGCACTGCCATTGGAAATAGCGACTTTCAGCTGCTCTTGCTGCCCCGTGCCTCGTGACCCCAGGCTCTAGCATCTCCCTCTGCCAGCCTGTTTAGATTCCTGCTTTCTGTTCCCTTCCAATACAAAATTTTAATTATTTTTTGCTGTGCCCTCGCTACTTCCCTGCCACTGTTCCTCACCATTTGCCAGCGTTTTGTAATAGAGAGCCAGTGGCAGTAATTCAGTGCGCTGCTAGTTATGCTGTGCAATATCTGCCGCTCGGAGGGGTCACATAAGCTCCAGCCTATTAACATTAGCATGGTAATAGCAGCCACTATGTGGAACGCACAGTGGGAATGTTGGAAGCTCCTCTAAGGACCCTGAAGATATGTATGGGCCACCCATGAAGGAGGAAAGGCAAAAAAAAATAAAAAATATGCCCTTTCTGCTTTGAAATGAGCCAATCTGCGTGTTTCATTGATACCCGGAAGCACTGCAATCATTAAGGCTATTACTATGCCTATTATAAATCACAATTTTGTAGCAGTTCATAGATTAGTCACAAAAATTACTTTTAGTCTAAAATTTTGTTATACTGAGTTTGTCTAGTGGCAATTCCAATCCTTATTAAACAAAATTGTCTTTAAAATAATGATGAATATAGCAATTATCCAAAGATAAATAGTCAAGATTACAAAAATTGCTCCATGCAAAGCTATGTATCAGCCCGCTCTGTCGGTTGGGGTCTGGAGAATTGTACAAGGCAGGTCAGCGAAACAAAGGTTTGCTGCTTCACCGTGTAGCAGGAAAAGCATATTGGGATTCCTGGTGTATGAAGTAAAAACATCAAGGAACAAGCTTGTGAAGATGTTGGAAAATAAAGAAAGGGTTGCACTTGAAAAAGCGCACATCAGGACTAGTTTACGGCATAAAATTTAATAACTTGTTTGTTCCTGCTACAGTCAGTGGTGGTTAATAGGTAACTCTCTAAATCAACCCTGAGTGTTTGATACCTGGCCCATAGTTGCTTCTGGCCATACAGTTTTTTTCGAGAAGTCTCAGTGATTTCACGGAGAGCTTTTGTGATATTACCTGGACCTGCTCGTTGCAATCTGTTCGTGGGCTCACAGAAAAATAGGGCTGGAGAAACTCAGGAGGACGTCTAATGTGCTCCTTCCTCAAGGCATGGCAGCTCCCGTGTAATAGCTTTGTCCCTGGTGTGGTCTTGAAGATCCAGTCGTAGGGACCACAGCCAATATGTTATATTGCTTCCCTTTCTTTCCTTCGCGTTTAAGCTGGAGCTCTCTTGATGCAATTTAAACCTGTTGCTATTTGTCATAGACACAGGGAACAGTTGTTGCTTTTTTTTTTTTTTTCCTCTTCCCCAACAAGCTTGAAAATTTTTTATTTTTTTTTTCAGTTTCTGTGGGCTGAACCACTCATTTGTTCCCTTTCATGAGTCGTGCCTGGGCTCCCTTCTCCGAGCCCTCTCTTTGCTTGCTGCCCCAAGTTGTTCTGACGATGCCAGCCGAGTCTCGCAGTGCTGGGGACGAGGAGGATTACTTTGCCTGTTTTGCAGGTAATCCTCCCGTTGATTTATCTAATGCGATTGCTTTTTTTTCCTTAACAGTATGACACTGTTGACTCATGTTCAGCTTGTGATCCAGTATAACCTCCCACATCGTTTTTTGAAGAACTGCTACCTACCCAGTCATTTTCTATGTGTGTAGTTGATTAATCCTGCTG
>NW_009260430.1:2236798-2244995 GCF_000687185.1 Egretta garzetta | reverse complement strand
ATTGAATTACATCTTTTTTTTTTTTTTTTAATTGGCCTGGTCTGACTGGTTAGGATTGTTTTGAATTCTAATCTTGACCTCCAACAGGGTTGCGGTTACATCCTGCTTTCCTATCGTTTGCAGATGTAACAAACATATGCTGCATCCCTTTATCTGTGCCGTTAATAAACACATTGAACAAAACCAGTTTGGAACAGACTGTCGCAGAGCCCATGTGATGGAGCCTTCTGCTCTGACCATGAACCATTAAAACTTACGCTCCGGGTGAAGTTATTGAAATAACTAAAATTAAAATAGCGTCTTGTAACCTGAGCCTTTTATGTCTCGCCGTTGCGTATCTGGGATCTGTGGGAATGCAAATCCAAATGTCTCTGGTTTTGTCAGTACTTTTCCTGGCTTTTATGAGAGTTCCAAACATTGGGATCTTTGAGTTTTTACCATCTAGAAACAGTCCAGATTAAAAGCGTAGCATAGGCTCATGCCAGTTAAATAAAATGCTGTTGCGGTTGGAGGGGAAGGATGGCTTTAGTTCTCTGGCCAGTGTTGGATGTGCTGAATTTGTAGGATTTTTTTAAGTGCCCCAACTCGGCCACTGGCCAGCAGCAGAGGTCTGTCTCCAGCCTACAGGACACGCTTTTCAGGA
This sequence comes from Egretta garzetta, assembly GCF_000687185.1. Lineage (NCBI taxonomy): Eukaryota > Metazoa > Chordata > Aves > Pelecaniformes > Ardeidae > Egretta > Egretta garzetta. The sequence continues at coordinate 2,244,352 of NW_009260430.1, read as the reverse complement.
GCGTTTCCCCCAACTCTCCAGTGTGGTCTGCTCTGTAGAGGACGTTTTTGTTGACGGAGCCGTTACTAATCCCAACACGAGCGGAAAGAACAGGATTAAATTAAAGCTACAGTAGTAAATGGGAGTGTTGTACCTATACGTGGACTCTTCGGTACCGTCTGGTTTCGCTGTACTGATGGTTGGGGATTTTGGCCTTGGCTGTGTCCGGTTTCCCACTTGTGATCTGGGTCTGATCTTGTAATGAGTTGAGGGCAAGATCTTGCTCTACACAAACCAGTTAGGTATCGCACTGCCTGTTTTTATCATACCTGCATTATTCATAAAGCTTATTAGAAGGCCCAGCCCACACTTAAATATTTTACTGTTTAGTATCTCTATTTAATTTTGCCTGTCATGCCTGTGTGTTTTTGGTAACTGAAGAAAGCCAGATGCCTGCTGATCTCTGTGTTTGAGGAAGGGACTCCCTCTGCTGATAAGATCTGATTCTGGAGCATCTCACTTCAGGGGGGAAAAAAGAGTAGGGCTAGTGGACTTCCAGGTGGAAAATTATTTATATTTCCCCCCCCACCCCAGTGAAAGTGCTTCCCTGAGGAATCGGAAAAAGTCATTGTTTCAGGCCCTGTGTGCCTTGCTACTTCTCTTTCAGGAGCCTAATTATTGCTGGCTGGTTGCTTAGCTCCCTTGAAAACAGAAGGTTTACACAATTACACATGAGAGGCAACTGTTTTGCTCATCTCCAGAAGCTTTAAATATTTTTATTTTGTGCCTGCATTATTTGGGAGAATTATTCTTTCTGTTATTTATCATTCATGGCCTTCTGAACATTTTTCAATTGGTTCAATGTCCTTTTGACCCTCTCTAGAGGATAAAGAAATGTGGGAAAATGACATTTAAAAAAAAAAAAGGATTTTTTAATGTTGTTTGGGTTTTTCCTTTCCTGTGGAAAGAAGGGATAGGTTGAAGATGAAGAAAGATATGTGTATGGTTGCTTGGACAAATGAGAAACTATAGGTCATGGTAGGATGTGATGAAATCTTCTTCAAGGATAGCAGCTACCAAAACTGTTTGGATTGCACCCAAAGATTTCCCTATGCTCTGTTCAAACTACAAGAAGAGACCCTCATCAGTTAATGATCTTCTAGATTGCTAAACTCTAGGCACTTGTTCAAATAACGGAATAGTAGATTGATTATCTCTTTGCAAAGTTTAGCAAAAGAGATTTTTTTTTTTTTGTTTGCCTGGAATTTGAAACGTAAGAGGAATTGCAAGTGAAAAGGCTGGTTGCTATATGGGATAACGAGCAAGGTACTCTAATCATCCGGGGTGGTTTTGATACCTCCTGAGCAGGAGAAACCCAAGTAGAAGGGTTGAGAGGGGCAGTGGGAGGTTCGAAATGTTGGGGTTTGTGTTAGACATAAACCAGAGGTTTAATCCCATACTGATCACGAATACCCATTGCATGGGATTTCTCCAAGTGGTGAATTCACTGCGGTGTTCTGGCAAAGCTCAATGCAGACGATGCATTTCGCTGGGAGGAATTTTCCTAGTATTTTCAATAAAACAAAGTTTTATTCTCCCTTTCTGCTGTGAATTGAGGCATAATGTTGGCTGTATCCTGTTAAATAGCAGCAGAACTGAGCAATAGTGGCACAGCTGGTTTTACCTTTATAATAATACCGCAGGTTTCATTGCTTGGGAAGACATGATGATGAAGCAGAAGTTCTGTTAATGCAGCAGTAGCGTCCTTTGGCAAAGGAGCTGTAAGAGGGAGAGTTTAACATCTGTGGAGTGGGGTTGCTCCTGGAGGAAAAAAAAAAAGAAAATTAAAATGGGGGTAGGTGGGAAGAAGAGATATTGCATGCTAAGTGCCAGGAGGCTTGAGCACCCCGCGAAACTGCTGGTTCATGTTGGGTCTGGACAACTCCAGAAGTGGTGCGTATTATGGAGAAGACAAAATTTCTGCCATGGTTTATTAACAGTCAGTGATTTGATTTTTTTTTTTTTCTTTTCAACCTTTCATCTGCATTGGGGTTCCTTTGGAACAGTCTCTGATTGTGACACATGTGTCTGTACCTCCAGGAAAAATTTGTAGGGGATCCACACACCAGGAAACCTACTGTTCTTAGGAGAGCTGTCCTGTTAAGGGTGGGAGGGGGGAGGAAGGAAAAAAAAACAACCCAGAGCTCAAGGTTATATACCAAAATCAGTAACGCATGCTCAAAAAAAGTTAATATCTGGTGACTGTCAATTAAGTACTTCCCCAGCTAATAAATAGCTTAGGAGGTATAAAATTTAATACTCCTAAAATTGCAGAAGCCTTTGAAGAACACTTTTAAATCGGACTCATTGGAAGCAGGAGATTTAGCACTGACCTGCTCAGAGGTGAGTACTGAAAAAGATATGATGGAGCGATGGTACGTTTCTGGAATATAGAGACATTTTGGCGTAAGCTTTTCTTTCGTGAGGTAGCTTTTGAAACGGTTTATTTTTAAGATCTTGTGTAACACATCAGCTGAATTGCAGTAGTAAATGATGTCCTGTTTATTTGTGAGCCTGATTCAAAGTGTTTTGGAAGGCTTGGCTGGCTCGGGAGTGGGTTGCCGTGCCACAGAAATAGCCTGAAGAGAAACTGCCTGTAGTTTTTTCACATGGCCATGTCTACAGGTTCTCCTCGCTTTCAGTCTTCAAACATAAATCTGTTGCCTGTGTAAGGATCTCATGCACCAGAATGATTCTCACTTTTCTCATGGTGAGACTGCACCTGGAGCAAGCACTGCATCCAGTTCTGGGTTCCCCAGTTCAAGAAAGATGAGGAACTCCTAGAGAGAGTCCAGAAGAAGGCTACAAAGATGACTAGAGCATCTCCCCTATGAGGAAAGGCTGAGAGAGTTGGGCTTGTTCAGCCTGAAGAAGAGAAGACTGAGAGAAGATCTCATCAACATGTACAGATATCTTAAGGGTGGATGTCACAAGGATGGAGCCAGACTCTTCTCAGTGGTGCCCAGCGACAGGACAAGGGGCAATGGGCACAAACTGAAGCATAAGACGTTTCAGTTGAATATGAGGAAGAAACTTCTTTACTTTGAGGGTGACCGACCCCTGGCACAGGCTGCCCAGGGGGGCTGTGGAGTCTCCTCCTCTGGGGATATTCAAACCCTGCCTGGATGAAGTCCTGTGCACCCTGCTCTGGGTGAGCCTGCTTGAGCAGAGGGGTGGGGCTGGGTGATCTCTGGAGGTCCCTTCCAACCCCTGCCATTCTGTGATTCTGTTCCTTCCCCATCGTGGTCACCTATGGGGAAAAATGAGATACGTGCACGTTTCTGAGGACAGTATTAGGCACGCTCTGTCTTGGGCAAAGAGCTTTTTTTTTTTTTTTTTTAATGTTATTATGGAGCTTTCTTTGAGAGATGAGCAGATAAAGAACAGAATCTGCTCTGAGGTCATTGAGACATGATGTGGTAGTTACGAGCTTATCTGGAAATCAGAGCAAACCAAACTTTGCCCCACTTGGCTTGCTTCTGGATGAGCAGTACCCCCTGTTTTTTCCAATTACGTGGTTTCTTTGGTTTTTTTTCCTAATCCCAGTGGCACTGATTTTTTTGGCACTTACAGTTAGGAGAAAAAAAATAAAATGAAGTAATACATGGCATTTGTTTTGGCCTTAGTCATGACTCATAAATAGGGATAACATCTGTGCTGATAGTTTTTCATGATTTATAAACAGATTGAATGAACAAAGTTTTCGTTTATTGCTGTTCTTTTGCCATTGTTATATTTAGGGAGCACCAGTGTAAAGAGTGAAAGTATGTGCTTGTGTATTACTCATGTATAGATCGGAATTTATATACATCTTGTGAATTTTAATTTAGCCACCATATATTTTTTAAAACTAAAAATGACTTATTGCCTTTCCCTGAGCTTTACAAAACTTTTTCAAGATCCCTCCCAAATCTTAGTCTGTTGAAGACTCGTACTGCTGCCAAGTCTACACCATTCTTTTAATTAAAAGACACAAAAAAAAAAAAGTTAAACTTCCAGTGGACGTAAATCCTTACAATCCTGAAATGATGTAAATCAGTGCAACTCCCGAAGTCATTGGAACTATTCTGACTTACATCTAGTGGAAAAATCTGGCACATAATATTCCTGCTTTTTTTTCCAATAGTTGCTCTACACGGAGCTGGCACCGCAGACAAAGCGCTCTCTTAGTAGCTGATCGAGGGTGGCACGGCTTCCAGCTCTGCTGATTCAGCACAGCAGAGGCCATTTTCCTGATTTCTTTGTGAGTTAGATTAAATTACTCTGCAGGCTGGACCGGAGCCACAGGCCATAGTTTTACAGCCTTATAACATGGTATCCTAGCCCATGGCATCCGAGGGGTCTGGCTGCGTGTACAGCTCCTCTGCTTGGCTCCAAAGGCTTTGTGGGTTTGGCGATCTGTCTCCCTGGAAGGCTAACGCCAGCAGGGCTGAAAATATTTTGATTGTCTGGTTGAGATGTAATAAAACGGGGTTCTGTTAATTGAAGGAAGGGATATCATGGGGATCAGGTTAGTATGAAAACTCCGCTGTGTTTGTTTGTCATGGCAACGCTTCTTTAGATTTGCCTTACAGAATTGCAGGATAATAAATAACGAATGTAAGTTTTTAATGAATATAACACAACGCTAGTGCCGGTGAGGCATCCTGCCCGAGTTCAGGGGGCTGTACCATTAGAGCTGTTCGAACAAGTTACCAAAATTTTGGGAAATCCATTTCCTTTTGTGCCTCGGTATATGGACATTTCTTGTCTATTCTGAGAGGGTTTGGAATTGAACCAAGGGGATGAAGCAGTGGGATGCTCTTCGTGGTGAGCGGTGTCTTATTCGCATCCTACAGAGCTGAGAAGTGGGATGTCTGTGACTGCTATAATAGGCACATGGGCAAGAGGCAAAAAAGCTTGTTTTCTGTTCGCTGACAACTACTGGCTTTGTGTATTTAAAAAGCGTAGCCGGCTCTGCTGTGCTCTCTCTGGTTGGGCTTCACGATTGCGGCTCATAGCAAAATCGGTCTGGCTTGCTTTGGCCCAGTATGGAGGTCACTTGGGTTTACCCTCTCCCCCTCCCATGCTCATGTGAGATCTATCCAAAACGGATTGTGGTGAATGGAAAAAGCAAGGCTGCTAATGAGGGGAGAAAAGGTCAAACAGATCAAAAAGTAAAAGCCGTCCTGCTTGCAGCATAGAGAGCAATCTAAGCCGATCCTGCCTAAGCCAGGTGTTTGAGTGAAGCTGAGACCAGGCTTAAAGAATTTTCACAGTAAGTTCAGAAGTTTCACTCTCTCTCTCTCCTGCCTCCGAGTGTCTAATCACGTTGTTTTCTTGCTTTAAGGGACTTGCATTGCCTTTCTTTTGCCCAATAGTTGCTCTACACGGAGCTGGCACCGCAGACAAAGCGCTCTCTTAGTAGCTGATCGAGGGTGGCACGGCTTCCAGCTCTGCTGATTCAGCACAGCAGAGGCCATTTTCCTGATTTCTTTGTGAGTTAGATTAAATTACTCTGCAGGCTGGACCGGAGCCACAGGCCATAGTTTTACAGCCTTATAACATGGTATCCTAGCCCATGGCATCCGAGGGGTCTGGCTGCGTGTACAGCTCCTCTGCTTGGCTCCAAAGGCTTTGTGGGTTTGGCGATCTGTCTCCCTGGAAGGCTAACGCCAGCAGGGCTGAAAATATTTTGATTGTCTGGTTGAGATGTAATAAAACGGGGTTCTGTTAATTGAAGGAAGGGATATCATGGGGATCAGGTTAGTATGAAAACTCCGCTGTGTTTGTTTGTCATGGCAACGCTTCTTTAGATTTGCCTTACAGAATTGCAGGATAATAAATAACGAATGTAAGTTTTTAATGAATATAACACAACGCTAGTGCCGGTGAGGCATCCTGCCCGAGTTCAGGGGGCTGTACCATTAGAGCTGTTCGAACAAGTTACCAAAATTTTGGGAAATCCGTTTCCTTTTGTGCCTCGGTATATGGACATTTCTTGTCTATTCTGAGAGGGTTTGGAATTGAACCAAGGGGATGAAGCAGTGGGATGCTCTTCGTGGTGAGCGGTGTCTTATTCGCATCCTACAGAGCTGAGAAGTGGGATGTCTGTGACTGCTATAATAGGCACATGGGCAAGAGGCAAAAAAGCTTGTTTTCTGTTCGCTGACAACTACTGGCTTTGTGTATTTAAAAAGCGTAGCCGGCTCTGCTGTGCTCTCTCTGGTTGGGCTTCACGATTGCGGCTCATAGCAAAATCGGTCTGGCTTGCTTTGGCCCAGTATGGAGGTCACTTGGGTTTACCCTCTCCCCCTCCCATGCTCATGTGAGATCTATCCAAAACGGATTGTGGTGAATGGAAAAAGCAAGGCTGCTAATGAGGGGAGAAAAGGTCAAACAGATCAAAAAGTAAAAGCCGTCCTGCTTGCAGCATAGAGAGCAATCTAAGCCGATCCTGCCTAAGCCAGGTGTTTGAGTGAAGCTGAGACCAGGCTTAAAGAATTTTCACAATAAGTTCAGAAGTTTCACTCTCTCTCTCTCTCCTGCCTCCGAGTGTCTAATCACGTTGTTTTCTTGCTTTAAGGGACTTGCATTGTATCAGAAGGACGGGCACCCTGTACATGTGGTTATCTTTGAGTTGCCTTATTGCTTTTCGGCTTTATCTCTGTAGTTTAAAAAAAAAAAAAAAAAGTGCCACTGAACAAAAGCTCCTGGGTTTAATACTAAGATGAAAGTATTTTTACAATTAAAAAGTATTATTGAATCAGAACATTTTTCAAACAATAATTCCCCGAGCGTGCTACAAAAGTGAAGTGCGTGTTGCTGGTTTCAATGCCGAAACAAAAGTGGGCAGATTAGGAAAGTTTGTTTCTGAGCAGTTTGTTCTATTTTCTGAGAGCTAGTTCAGCCTCCTGGTATCAGGTAGGGCTGCCAAGCAAAGGGTTTATCTATTGATTTCAGAACGTATTGTGCAGTTAATCTAAAACTTCTTTCCCCAGTGGAATTCCTATTCAGAAGGCTCTAGCCAAGCTCAAGAAAGTTATTTGATTTGAGAAGTTTGAAAGAATAATAAAAGGAGGATTGACGCAGTTGGATTTTCATGAGCTCAAGTCCCCTAGTAAAATATACAGGCTTCTTCCTCCTGCGTGTATCCGTGATGGTTTGGTTTGTTATTTAGGAGGAAAGCAGGCTATGGAGATCACTTCAGTTTTACTGTCTGAAAACTTGCCATGACAGAAGTCATTCAGAGGCAAGTTATGAGAGCACTTTTGGCGATGTAACAAAATCTAAACATTAATGGGTTAGTGCAGCTTTGTCTTTTCATAAACGTCTGCTTCGTTTCTTAGCAATTAGGCCTTTTCTGCTAATTTTTAAACTATTACAATTTAGTGCTAGAAATGCATTATTGTAATTTCCTAGTGAGAGAAATATGGCAAGGGAATTGCACTGTATATACCGAGAGGCTTTGCCCTTCAGGTATTTCCAACATCCTTTAAGTATTTAAGGAAACTAAACCTTTTAAAAGAGATTCAG
>NW_009260430.1:2183891-2236538 GCF_000687185.1 Egretta garzetta | reverse complement strand
GTTATTAAAAAGTTCCTTACTTTTTCTAGGAACTGAATACAGTAATAAACAGTCTTACAATAATTTTTATTGCAATAAAAAACCCGTACTGTTTTGCCTTTGAGGGGACTGGTATTTCTTCATCTGTTGTCTGTAGTGCAGGAGCTAAAGAAGGAAATGGATGAGATGCAGTTGGTAGCAAAATGAAGAAAATGGATGTATTTCTGCCTTTTTGGGTCTACGATCCTGTCTTGGTGAAGTCAGTTGCCATCATGGTGCCCGTGACTGGTCCAATAATAGGTTTATACTATTTCATTAGGAAGCTGTCAAATTAAATCAAGGAAGGTGGACTCGTGTCTAAAAAGAGCTTCCTTGTGAGTGTTCCCTGTCTCTGGAGCACTGTAGTTTCTTAGAGATGATGGCTATTACCAACTGGGGTTAGGAGGCATACTTGTTGCTCTTATTTATGCAAAAAATGCCGCTCTCCAGAGATATGTGATTAACCTGAGGCATTATTTTGTTGCACACCCAGGTGGGAAGCGGGAAATTAAGAGTATGCATGAAGAATTCTCTGGATACGGGGAAAAATGTTGTATTAACTATGCGGTTAGTCTTTGTCAGTCGTATTTACAGCCCTTGTGGTGAGTAACCTAGCAGAATTTTTTGGTGAATAGTTCAGTTTGCTTAAATGGGCTGATTTTCTTGAGTGGGCAGAAATTACATCTTATTTCATGTCTCAGATTTACCTTAAATGAAAGGCCAAATCCAGATTTGACTTGCTTTTCTTCCCAAACTCCTATTTAAGCGCTGGGTGAATAGGACATGTAGAATTTGGCACAGTGAACTGCTCAGAGTAACTTAATTTACTGGAGCTGGGGTAACTGCTAGCATTTAAGACTCTGCTAGAGATCCAAGTTTTTGAACCAGATAGGAAAAAAAGGTGATTTTTTTTTTTCTTTTAATCCCCCATGTAGAAATAAGTGGTTTAGAATATCTGAAACATCCACCAGTATCATTTCACTGCTGAGAACTGGGTAACTGTGTAAAATTATATTGACCTGAGGGGATTGAAATATAGAAGTGGCCATGCGCTTAACTGTGCAGGAATCAAACTGTTTTACTGATAACATTTTATTGATTCATCTTCTCTCGGTGTTACAAGTAGCCTGAAGCTTAGCAAAATGAGCTGGCAATGCTTTTGTGTTGTGGACGTTGCGGTATTGCAGCTCCTCATAGGTATTGAAATTTTATATATGGGCTGAGAGCTCCCATAATTATTGTGATTTGTAATGACTGAGACTGCAGGTGGGGCTTCCCAGAGGTTTCATTTCAAGCTAGATAACCGGTAATTCCTCTTTTCTGTTTAAGAATCTGTTGTCCCTCCTTTTCTCTGCAGCTGTTGAGGTTTCTCTCTGTGAAAAGCTGAACCGTATCTCTGACTTAATGAAGATGCGTAAAATGATTGAAATTTCCTTAACAAGGCAGCGCTCTATACACAGCAGCAATGGAAATGTGTCTTGCTGTTCACAAGGCATACTTTGTCTTTTTCATAAAGGAACCGTGGCTTCTAACCGTATTATAAAAATAATAACAATAAAAAAAAATCCTTCTTATGACAAAGCTTTAAGAAAATGAATGGCTTAAAAACCCACAATGGCAGATTGTGAGTTTAACCTTCATGTGTTGACTAATTAAATTCTTTTGAAGGAGCTAATTTCATGTATTTTATTTAATGAAGGCTTACTTAAGATTTTAATGATGTGGGTCTTTTCTCTTCAGTAGAATGCCATATTGACTCATGACATATTTTTACACAGGCTTCATTCTGCCATGAACAACAGTAGTTGAAAATGTGAGCACTTGATAAAGTATCATTAAATTAGCTTATTGTAGTTGCAGATTTTTATTACGCTACTTCACCGAGATATGAATTGATCGCGTTGTACTTGCTGTTTTTTAAAGGTGCAGCATTATTATTGATTAAGCTACTTTATCTCAAGTGTTTCATCAGCCTGCTGGCAGGCTTGCTCCCTCTGCAATTTTAGAAGGTACTAGCCTTTGTGCATTTTATTTTTTTTTTTTTTTTGCTGTATTTCATGCGTGTGCACGTCTTTTTCTATTGTAAATACACTGAAAGAGATTGCGTTTCGTGTTTGTGCCCTGCCCTTGTGCACAGCAGCTCTCCTCTGTCCTGGGGCTTTGGGTGCTGCTGTTGGAAGGAGAAATGGTTGGTGTCTTGCTCGGAGGCACTGCTGAACGCTCTCTTGTCCTGGGCCGATTTCCAGGGAATCCGTGAGATTTACTAACGCCGAGGGCAAAATCAATTCTGCTCAAGTTTTAGAGCGTGTGCGTTTGGAACAGGGGTTTCATCTGTGCGGTCGGTGTAATTGTTTGTAATGCGATGTATGTCAAAATGAAGTAGGAAGAGTAAGAGCCTACGTCTTGGATAGTTAAAACTTTCAGCTATTTTTCCACTTTAACTCGAATAGTGGATTTCTTCTATAAATAAATCTTGGAACACCCAGACCTATTTCAATACTAAGTGTATTGGAAAAGGATTGCTGTCAAGGCTTGTCCATCTAATTAAATTCCCTTATTAGCACTGGAGCTGCAGTCTTTCAGAGAAGACATTAGATGAATAATCTTTCCAACTTATCTAGGTTAAAACTAGATGGCCTTGCATCAAATGCTGAGCCAGAAGTCCAACAACAAAATATGTAAGTGTTGCTCCAGTCACCCTTTTTGTGTGATCAGTGGTAATTCAATATATTCCTTAAATATAAATTGGTGTTTCAGCTGTCTGTGAAATATTTTCAGACTTCAGTTATCACAGGCGCTTGATGCTGCGAGGGCTCTCTCCACCTGATGCTTCAGGCTGACGGCATTCCAGTGGTGACGTCTTTTTTTAATACATTAATAAAGTTTGCCATGATTCATTTTGACATATGATTAGCCAAATATAAGAAACTTTTTGTCATAAAGTCCTGCTGATCCACAGGGGTTGTTTGCGACTGTCTTGGTGATCGTTGTCTCCTTACCGCAGAAGGGAATAACAAGAGTTTGACGGCGAACCAAAATACTCAAATTTGAGTAAGAGCCCTGGTGTTGTTTTTTAACAGGTGGGGGACTTGCCATTGGAGGGATCTACCAAGTGAAATGAAATATGCTTTGACCCTTGAGCTTTGCAAATGGGGATTTAGTGACTGCCAACAGATGTGCTTTAGCCAAATGTAATCTATTGACCTTGTGGAATGCGTGTGGGTGGTGAGAGCATCCAGGGGTCCTGCTGCCCTTCGGCTCTGGGAGCACCGGGGGCCTTTTACGTGGGAGCTTGGGGATGCTGCAAGCGTGAAGACCTTGTTTCTGTGTGTAAATGGAAGAGAAAAACATCCTTGTGGCAGAAGAAGGAACCAGCTCAGGGTTGGTAATGGCGACTATCATAATAATACTGAGTAATAGATGTTTAAAAATTGCTGGAAGTATCAAGAAACAGCCTATTTGTGCCAATTAGATTATTTGCCTCTCATCTTTATTCACTACTTTGAACAACAAAAAACCCTCAAGTGAAATCAAAGCGTGGTAGAACATCTCTTAAGTCTCCTTGATCAAAGCTGATAGAAGGAGGGGAACACTGCTTGTAACTATTTTCTCAAATACAGATTTGAGATATATTCTCTATTGTAGAATGAGGACTTTTGTTATAACCTAGGTGGTGGCAACATGTTGAATGTCTTTCAGGTCTTAGACAGCCTGCTCCCTTCCAGATGTACATTTGATGACTCAGTATTAGGTTTTTTTAGGATGCGCCAGAAATGAATGTCTTCAAATAAAAAAAAAAAACAACCCCACAAACCAAATATGGATTGTTTATGTTCTTGCATATTGATTAATCCTGGTTCACTGTGTCCTTGTCTTCTGTATCTACCTCTTGATCTTTTCTTAGATTGCGAATAAGCTTTGAGATCGAGGTCTCCTCCAGGAGTCTTCCTGACCTGAGTTTGTGAAGCATCTAGCATAGTGGGATTCTGGCTGTGGGGGGGTGTCTCCTAGCTTATATCTTGAAGTGAATGATTAGTAAAGCAAACAGGAGATGCCTTGGAGTAGCTGTTCAATCTCTTGCTCAGATGTTGTTTTAGAGCAGGGTGATAAGGAAATCTGTCCAGAAACTTCTGGTGCGTTGTTTCTTGGTTTTGGTGTTTGGTTTTTTTTGTTTTGTTGGGTTTTTTTGTTGCTGTCTTCAAGGATGTGTTTTTTTTCAGAAAAGGCTGTGAAGCAGAAGAAAGGCAATTCCTAGATTTGAATAACTGAGAAAGAGGGCTCTTCAGGATTGATCATCTGTGAATGGGAGAAAGTAATCATGTTGGGTCTGGCTGGGGTGGAGTTAATTTTCCCCATGGCAGCCCCGTAGTGCTGTGCTTTGTACTGGTAGCTGGAAAGGTGTTGAGAACCCACCAGTGCTTTGGCCGCTGCTGAGCAGCGCTGGCACAGCATCAAGGCTGGCTCTCCAACATTCCCCCCTCGCCAGTGGGCTGGGGGGGGCGTGCAAGATTTTGGGAGGGGATGCAGCCAGGGCTGCTGACCCAAACTGACCAAGGGGATATTCCAGACCATAATGATGCCATGCTCAGCAATGAAAGCTGAGAGAAAGGAGGAGGAGGTGGGGAGTTTGTTTTTAGGATGTTTGTCTCCTTCCGGAGCAACCGCTATGCGTACTGAAGCCCCGCTTCCCGGGAAGTGGCTGGACATCGCCTGCTGATGGGAAGGAGAGAATAAATCTTTTGTTTTCCTTTGCTTCTGCACACGGCCTCCACTTCTGCTTTATTAAACTGCCTTTATCTTCACCCATGAGGTTTTTTTTTTTCCATGTCCTTTTCTCCCCACCTGAGACTCCCAGGGGAGTGATAGAGCAGCTTGGTGGGCACCCAACGGCCAGCCAAGGTCAACCCACCACAGTAGTAAGAGAAATGGAAGCGTACGTCTACCTGGACCCAGGTAGGAGGCAGCGATCACACACGTGGCCTTTAGGCTGGGACAGACAACCGGAGCTGACCGCGTGGCGTTCCAGAGGTCAGCACGGCTGGTCCGGTGGCGCTGGAAGCGTTCAGTGTCTCGTTGTGCAGTCTTGAAGGAGGACTAGAAAATGCCAAGGAAAAGGTAAAGAAGTCTGCCATAATCATGACGCAAGATAACCGGGACACAGTCTGGTACAGCACGGGAGCTCGTGTGCTGTCAGCCGCTGATGTACATCTTACTCCATTCTCTGCTTCGTAATTTGCGCTGAAAATCTTCAGTCAGAAACCAGCTGATTTCTTTGTTTCTTTTCATTCTGCTCCTTCTAGATAAGGGAATGAAAGGATTACTTCATAGACGTGTAATTCAAATGTCAGTGTTCTGGCTCATTACAAAACCAGCACAGCCTACTAAAAAGAACAAAGCATCAGCGTGATACCCCATCTGATCACCTACCCAGACAGGCTTTTATCAAGCACGGGAACCCCATCAGCCTGAAGGATTTCCTACGACATGAATTCCTCACCTGTGTTTCTGTAGCTGGTTTGTTTTGAGTTCACAAGCCACAAATTGTGCGTCGTTTCTGCGCAGGTTGCTTTTAAACTCCTGGCCTTTAGTCTGCTTCTGCTGCTGTTTACTTTTCAGATGGATGGATCCAAGAAGAGGGAGTGGGCCCAGTGTCCTGAATAAGTATTTAGGAACTTATTTATTAATCTGTAAAGAATAAAGAGGAAGTTTCAGCGTTGGTCACTCTTAAGTGGTATTGGACTGGCCACCACTTGATTTTTAGATCTGCCTTTCGAAACTTGTCTCCATTAAAAACTTTGGTTAAATGTCTTTTTTGCTCAAAGGCATGGCCAAACCCAGGGACCAAAAGGGGGTGGGGGGAAGCTAGGAGAACTCAGTTAAGTGTCTGCTGGGTTTCGGGAATAGTTTAATTTATGATGTTAACTTCTCAGCAGTTGACTTGCTGTGACCTTAAAGTAAGCTCCTGCAGGCTGAGCTTTCTCTATTTCTGGGAGAAGAAATTGTGTATTTTGTGCATGCGTGTTTTACTGCCGTATATGGGTCCCGCTGGCTGCGGAGGCCAAGGGCAGAGGGTAAAGTTTTTATTTAAGGATGAGAGTTATCAGATGGCACTTCTGCATAGTAAGTTTCTAAAAACAAACACATCAGTGTTTAAGGCTTTTTAACGGCACCCTGTGAGGTCTGGTTCAGGAGATGTTTAAACACTGTAAAGAAGAAAAAACAAACAAAAAAGAAAAGGAAGAAAGGATGTGTTTGCCTGCTTGCATGCAAGGATCCCTGAACAGCTGATGGGTTCATTTTTACTTATTTATGGGCAAATTATAGAGGTGCATCTGTTCCTCCTCTGTATACAGTCAGGCATCTCAAGTTTTTAAGATACTTTTTGACATTCTTTGAAGATTTAATGCCAGGTGGAAGATCAGTTAGAATTACAGATATCCTAAACTTTCAAAATATTGCTCCTGCCTGAGAACTCTTTTACTTTTGCTCCCAGCTTTAATGAGGCACAGTCTAAACATCGCAGTAACTGAGGCAGCAAAAAGGGAAAAAAGCCAAGCCACCAATTCACAAGACGAAAATTTTTCCGCATGTTTACAGTAAAGCCAAAACATTTGTGCTGTGTTTATTTAACTTAAATGCTCAGGGATATGTCATCTTATAAAAATGACATTACTGGAATAAACCGATAAGTAGCATGTAAGTCAGATACCAGAGCAGGAAACACTTAGCTGGACTCAGGCTTTTATTATTTTTACAAGTTGCTTATGCTGTAGTTAGTAAAGAGGGCATGTAACTGTAGATAAAGCTCTTTGCCCGCCGTTAGTTGTGAGAGTATGTGCCTCTAGATGGCAAGCAGCCCGATTTGCGTGTGCTATCAGGCGCTGGGTATCCCGTAGCTAACCCCTCTACATCTTCATTGCATCTGCAGAATTGTGTCTGCGGAACGGGAAGCTTTGTTTTAAAGCTCACGCTCCTAGAAGCGAAGAACACATAAGCCGTCTCACTAGGGATTTCTGTTTGCTTTGCTTTTTTTCGTCTAAATTCAATCACTCATTGCAGTAAATAGATATACACCCTTTGAAAGTGTGGCCTGAGGAATCTGACACTGGCCATCAGTTAGTGGATTTTGCTTAGTAATTGCTTCATCTATTCAATACTATTGAAAATACCCTTGAGCAGAATATAGCTGCAGGGGAACAACACTCTCAAGCAGCAACCTAATTAATGAATCTCATTGCCACTTAGACGAGCATTATACAGTTGGCCTTGGTTGTCAGTATAGATCTGTTCTTACGACGTTATATATTTGTCCAGAAAATGGGTGCGATTATTAGAAAAATGAATAAAGTGGGTCTGGGAGGCTGGCGCGTTAGGGTCCGTGAGCGAAGCAGCTTGGGCTTGCGGTGCAGTTGCATTCCCCACGTTACGGGTGTCACCAACATCTTCTGGCAGCATGGAACAAGAAATGAATTCTCTTAGCTTTTATCTTGCGAGCCCTGGCCAAGATCATTCATTGCATTTAGATGAAGTGAAAACAAAGTAATCGTAGCTGGAGTGTGAGAGCAGGTAAATTGTTTTCATGTAATAGAAGGGAGAGCAAAACAGAAGTAGAATTTTTTTTTTTCATTTAATAGTTAAAAAAACAAGCCTTTGTGTGCATCCATTGGAGCACCTGGTTCTTGTAGTTTTTGTAGTCTGGATGGCAGGTGGAGCATCTGTCTCCAGTTGAATATGTTGGGCTGATGACGAGCCTTCTATGAAGACCTTTTGAAGAAAGTTATTTTTATAAAAGTCATGCTGATAGTCAACTAATTCTTAATTCCTAGCTTCAAGAAAATAAATGCTATGCTTGAGACCTGCATTCCTGAAATCATTCTACCAACAAAAACTGTAACTCTGGATGAAAGTCAGAGCTTGTGTTTTTAACTGGAGTCACAGACCAATTCACTGAGCAGTCGATAAATAAAAATTTTGAGGTTGGACTAGATGATCTTTTGAGGTCACTTCCAACCTGGGCTATTCTATGATACTATGAAAAAGGCATATATGCTTCTAAAAACTCTTATGTAAATCAAAGGCTTGAGTTCTTTTCTGAATGATACTGAGCCTTTTCCAGAGCTCAGTTCTGCAAGTCCCTGCTGTCATGTGCTTCGGCCTCTGTGCATACAAGACCCCACATTAAGGGCCCCTCTATTGCTTATAAATCCTTCAAATTTATGCAGCATTTTAAAATGTAATTTTCTGCTTCTTCATGGACACTTGGTGTAACCTGTGATTTCTACCTAGGCTTATGAGAGCTCTTTAGGTAAAATAATTTTCATTAGTAAATTCCTCTGATGGGGTTATGTACCTTTAACGTGAGATTTTCTCTGGACCTTTCTTCTGTTCTCTGAGGTCACCCTGGTACACGACAAGTTTTGATCCTGGGGTATCTTTACTGGTTTGCATGTTGGTGATTAATGTGGCTGCTTTTCTGCTTCAGCCTGTTCCTGCTGCCTGAACTCCTTGGGCTGGCACAGGCCTGCCCCGCTTCTGCCTTCCTTCTCTAGCTGCTGCAGGCATGCCTTGTCTTGGTGTCAGGTCCGTACTCTTTTTTTGGGTGATTTTTTTTTTTTTTTCTTTTTATGTAAGACAACATTTTAACACACCTAAATGTGAAATTTTGTGAAAAAAGTTTAATACTTGCAAGAGCCACCTGAATGGGTAATTCCGATAACTCAGTTGATGAAGCGTTCTTTGCCTTATGATTTGAGTAATAGAAGTAATAACGACAGTGGTTATATATGAGAAAAATAACTCACCTAGCTGTTTTCAATCACTTTTATCCATTGGACATGGCCACAACGCCTTTTAGTGCTGGTCAGTCATTTTCAAGTCAGTGAGCATCTGGGTTGGTCATTAGCCAGCAGAGAAATCAATTAGGGCTAGTGGGGGGGTGCTAGAAGGAAAGGATTGAAATACAAGAATTTTATTGATCAATTGTCCTGTGCAATCAGCATCCCCACAAGCAGGTCTTGAAGCTGTGTGAGAACTCGATGGAAGTTCTTTTCTGCTCTTGCATGTCTCTTGAATCAAGACTGAGTCCTCCAGTCAAAGGAGACTGCAACTTTTGGAGGTTCAGAATTCCCAATTTTGATAAAGCCACGAGCTAATTATTAAAGCAGAAATTGTTAGCATTATTATGTGGAACGGTGCTGAAGATCCATTATTTTATTTAGTATGTTTGTCTTAAAGTGATTATGTTGCTAATTATAAGGCTCACTAGCCTGTTTAACAGGAGTCCAAATAATTATAATTTGTTCGCGGTTCCCACCCTGTGTATTTTCATGCCATAAGACAAATATTTTGTGGAATAATTGATCTCCTGCATGCCTTTTTGTATGTTTAGGAAAATTAAATGTTTCATTTTTGTTCTAAATTAAGTATTTCCAATTGTGCTACTCTTGTTCTGACAGTACATTGGTAAATTTTGAAGAAACTTGAGGATAAGGCCACAGGAGGGATGATTGACTCTCAGGGTTGGAACTGAGTATGTTCCCAATAAAGTCCATAGCAGAATTCCTTTTGGTTTTTGCATAATTTATTTTGCATTTAATAAAACCTGTGTTGAAGTTCTTAGTTATGGCTTACTTTGAAGCAAGAGAAACCCTCCAGCCTTGGAAGCAATTTGGGAGCTGAGTTCTGTTGCTCTTATGGGAGTAATTTGAAGGACAAAATTCTTACCAGGCTTTTCAATGAATGCTCAATTTAGGGCCACCTTGGAATCATCAGCATCTAAAGACCCTACATGAACTTGGAACATCCAAAGAATGTGTTATTCAATGTTAAGGAAAAATTTGTCAAGCTTTTATAAAAAGCTCAGAAAGTTGAGGCTAAACTACCTAAGTCAGTCTTAGAACTAGAGCTGTAGTTCAGAAAATGGCTTAAATGAGAAGTCAACATTGTGAACTTAACTCTTGGTTTAGAGCAAAAAAAGAAAAAAGGCAAGTAGGGTTCTGTCGCTGTAAGTTTGTAAGTTTGCTGAAGTTTAGGTAGCAAAATGCTTGCTTGGAAAAAATACCTAGCAAAAAAATTCACAGTCTCAAACTTAGATAATGGTTTCTGAAAATAGCTGGGCTGCCAGAATGTCAGTATTTGGAATGAGAAGATTGCTAAGGGGAAATGGCAAGTAATAAGGGACCTAAAGAGACATTAAAAGCTAGCAGCTTCATTTTAGTTTGAGGGAGAGAAAATTGCTTAGCACTACTTATAGCATCTTTCATTCAAAGATCTCAAAGCTTGCTGAACCAAACATGATTCTTTGAAGAGAGGTGTAGACTAATGATCACTTTACTCATCACCGAAACGCAGCCGTCTCTGCGCTGGAGCACACCGAGTGTTTGGCGGTGGGCGTCAACGCTACCTCATAGTTCAGTACATGAGGTAAAGAGTTAAAATGCAGTTGGGAGGAAGCTGGGGCAATGGAATGCGCTTGGATGGCATTGGTTAAGCCGGGAAACCACCATGCTCTTCATTAAAGCAAAACAAAAAAGTTCAAGAAATGCAGGTGAAGATATTTCCTCTGTTCGAACGTTCACATTTGTTATTCTGCCAAACATTTCCTTGATTAGGAAAAAAATGGGGGCAGCCAAGATTCTTAATAGTAGAAGACCTTAGTGGAACTGTTAAAATTCCGTTCTGTTCAAAGCTTCATGCCAGTTGGCTGTGTTCTCTCTTCATAATTTTCTTCTTCAGTGCATACGTAACTGCGTTAGTTGGTCATTTACCAACAGACTTGAAAGACCATTTCACTGGGAAAATAACTAGAATTTTTTATGAGGGGGAAAAATGGACTGAACCGTTTCTTGCTTTTAGATGATGGTAGTGCAGTAGTCTTTATCTTTTTTTCTCCCTCCCTCCCCTTTTCCCATACAGACAGGAACTCCAATTTTATTTACATTAGTGTGAATAAGAAAAGTGCATCCTCAACTGAGATGCATAAATATAACCCCTTTTACTATGCAAGTAACTCTCTTATGAGCTGTTATAATGCATGAACAGGTCCTGAGAGAGCATCCGTCAGGGTTATTTCAAGTACAGACCATTGCTCCGGAGTTCATACTCTGGGTCCTGCAGAAGGAACCCGCGTGTGCGGGGCTCTTCGCGTGGAGGGAGGGAGAGGCCAGCGAGCGGGAACAGCTGATTAACACAGGCGTTAATCTGAATACTTTCTCTGAGCCTTGGAAAGTCTTTGCGAGCAAAATACTACTTGATCGCTGCTGATTATATATTGTCAGGCGTTTAAGCGGCATAACCATGTTTATGCCGAGCTCTCTGAACCAGAAGGAGAAGGAGACTTCCTAATGAACCTCCTGGAGAGCCAAGCCCCAAGCACTGGGTCTAACGCTGTTTTTTCATCTGATGCCAGACGGCTCTAAATAGGTCTTAAAGCAGCTCCAACAGTTTATGCTATTTAATAAATCTAATCTGTAAAACAGGTCACGTAAAAATCCTACAAACTTTTCTTCTAATTACAGTAAGATTTTATTGAATGCACATTATACATATAGATCATAATACTTATTAAAAAAGACTATTAAGATTTTACAGTTCAAGATTTTACAGGCAATGGGAACAGTGGAAGCCTAATGCTTTCTTGAGAATCATATCTGCATTAGCAAGATAAAGGACAATTTAGGAAGATTACAAAAGCAATGATTTAGAGTACAACATAAAAATCTGCTGAGAACTAATTCGCAATGCCAGCTGCTGCTAAGCTTCTTAATCTTTATCTAGTTCAATTAAAATCTGAATGTTTGGGATTTCATTAACAACTGGGGACTTGGAAATTACATGCACTTTTACACTGTATTCAACTGCTTATGCACATTATTGGAAGTTGCCCAAAATGTCTTCAGGTAGACTTGAGATATAATTAAAACTTAAGTACTTAAAGGATAATGCAGAGGTAAAAGAGGATTATTTTAATTTTTCTGTCAGATCCAATTGACAAAAAAAAAAAAAATCTTACACAGGTCGCAATGAGTTGCAAACCAGTAAGAATTTTAATGCAAGTGATATTTATGGATGATTGTGCAATCAGATGTGCAGATCAAACAGCTTCATTGGAGGGCGGCGTGAATTGGATATTATAATTGTGGTCTGTACTGGTTGTATTTTTTTTTGTGGAAAAATCACTTCACATCTATCGTTCACTTCTGTACTGATGTAACCACGCTGCTATCAATTAATTATGCATTTCAAAGAATCTGCAAGTAGGCCTTTCTAAAATTAAACTAAGCAAAGTGATGAACAAGCTTTTAATCACTTAATACTGTGTATAAAAAATAGTTTCTTTCCATTAATTCCTCAAGAATAATTCTTCTAAAAGTTTTTCAGAAGTAGGAAAGGACTTCATTTTTTTTCTTTTTCCCTTCTTCATTGTTTTTCCTCTATTTTCCATTAAAGATTTGACCATCGTTGGCATACCTGCTGATTTAAAGCAGCAAGATAAAGTCTGTGCCAGCATTTCGCAGAACAGCCCTATATTTTGAGGCAGTCATTGAAAAGGCTGAAGGTTTGGTTATTTGATGGTGTACAAGACGACTGACTTCTTTTCTGTAGAATGGAATAGGTGTCACCTTGGCTGTATTTCCCAGTGCCGCCGGGCAGGGTTCCACGGGGTCGGGGACAGCGCCGTAGGATCTGCTAGTTTAAGCTCTGGGTCAAATTCTTCACCGGTTTAAATTTTCGAAGTTGCAAACTGGAATGGATTTCTTTCTCTTTAATTATTCAGTTCTAATGATCTTAGGTGCCACTGTAGGAAGTGGAGATGAGAATATTTTCAGAACGACTGAGGGTATTTAAGGTGGTGATGTTTCTCTTGGAAATGTTGAAAAGGTGTAGTACTGCGGGATAATTGGTACAAGGCTTAGAGACAGCCTGGACGTGTTTAAATGGTGTGTTTTGATCAAGTTAACTTTTAAAATGATATAATGATAAAAAGAAATCGTTCAGTAGTGAAATTTCTTAACACGTTTGGGGAGGTTGTGTTAACTTTTGTCATAGGAAATTAAGATGCTATTCTTAGGAAAAGAAAACAGTGGGGTTTTGTCTGCCTGGCTACTTGATCTTCTTTCTTTTTTTCTTTTTTAAAAGAAGTTGTGTTTGCAAAGCAAGACCATTGTGTAGGAATACTACCTGCCTTATATAGCTTTCCAAAAGGAAATGCCTTTTTTTTTCCCATCTCTGTCATACTTTTTAATGGAAGCAAGAATGGCTGGGATGCTCAAGACAAGTGGAGAATGCAAGAAAGGGAAGTGAATTTTGACTTTGGTGTACTTTGGCCAAGAGGATAGCTAATGCGTTCTGTCCTGTTTCATAGGCTAGGTAAAAAGGATGTAGATATCCTCTGCAAGTAAGGGTGTTTGTTTGTAAGCAAGTATGTATCATGAATTTAGGCATTTGTCATAATGAGGGGAAACTCATTTACAGAAACATGTATGTGGCGGTTTTCTTTCCTTCTGCATGTGTTGACTTTGGCTTTTGAATATTATGTATATGTTATTTAATATGGTAAACTGTAGTTTCAGAATTAAAAATAGGTATTTTGCATTCTCATTTAAGAACTGAAGTAAAGGTGTCTAGATCGCAAGAGTTAAGTACTCTTGAAAAATCAATTACATCTCTATAGAGCTTTGCTCTTAGGCTGCAGAGGGAATCTCACAAATTATTTCCCCATGCAGAGAATTGCCAGGGCTGGAGCTACGGGAGGCAGGAGAAGATGGAGCTCCCAGCAGCGGTGCCTGAACGTGTTACCCATGGGTACCAGAGATCTTGGTCATGTAGAGGAAACTGGTGGCAAATGGCAGCCGCTTTGCACCATCACCTGGCTACGCGAGCAGAGGGGGGACTGAGCTGTCAGCATGATGGGTGCATGTTGAGTGGGAACCAATTTGGGGAGAACAGTGTCATGTTGGGGCAGAGGGAGGGGGAAGACAAAACCGTCTTTCACCTCTGTTCAGAGAGGTCTTGATAGCCTTATGGCAATCCTCCACCAAAAAGCGTGGCTGGCTCGGCTGTCCCTGCAAGGTAGGTGCAGTCTGGATGCAGAACGTTTTGAACCCTGGCTGCTCCCATGCCACCAGTCCTTTTTTTTGTCTGGAGCTGATTCTATGACTACAGTAAATTGAAGTCTACCTACAACCTTCCTCATAGGCAGATGCTGGGCCCAGCGAGGTATATAGTATTTGGGCTTCAGAGATCTTAATTTGCTCTGCTATGTGCTGGGATAGGTGTCCTCAAAAGAGCCGAAAATCTGTTCTTTCTTCTGACTGTTGCATACAATGAGTATTTAGAGGTGTTTCTTTAACTCTAGGGTTTTAGTCTCTGATCTTAAAATGGATCAGCCGTTATGTACATAGCCCGGTATGACAATCTGGACATAGGCTTTTACTCCTTGGATTTGGGCCCTTTCAGAAATGTAGGGGTTGTTATCAAAGATGAAAATAAGCTTCCTTCTTTTTTCTTACAAAGAGAAAAATGAAATAAATAAAAAAGGAAGAATATTGATATGTCACAAATGGAAACAGTAAATGTGTCGCTAGGGAGATGAGTGAGAGTTGAGAGCAAAGATAACTACAGATATGATAAGTATCTGAATGTTTGGCTTCAGATATGAAAATCTGTGCCACAGATTGATCCTACAGGAGTAATAAATACACATTATCTGTAATTATTCTCAAACTTCATAAACCTTACTTTAATAACATCCTTTGCATCTTTTTTTTTTCTGAGATCTTTTATTTTTATGACACTGTCAGGCTTTTTAATTTTAATTCCAAGAAAATTGCTCCAGCTGTTATGGATTTTCTTTTAGCTTCCATTTCTGTCATTCTCTCGAAAGCTGATAAACTGGCCCACTTCTGTTCCTGGAGGCTGAGAGTTTCCTTTGGAGAGCTCTGGTAGCAGGTTGGAGGGGTTTTGTGTCTGAGCTATGCCTAGATGATATTTTTTTTTTTTAAGACGATCACAGGCAGTGAATTTGCAACTTCTTTTACAAATACAATTTTGGATGCAATTCCACCTCACAGTATGATCCTACAGCGGGAACCCGTTTTCATTTGAGTATATTCCCTTTGGCAGAGCGGGAGTTGCTTAGAGGTGACCTCATGCATGATGGTTCTCCTCATGGTGAGGTGGTGACAGCAACTGAACTTCTCAGAGAAGTCAAAACCTTTCCAGAGTTAAGCAAAGGAGTTGGACTTGGTGGTCAGTAAAGGTGTTTGAGTTGGGGTTGTTCAGCCTGGAGAAGAGAAGGCTGCGGGCAGAGCCGAGTGCGGCCATTCAGGGCTTAAAGGGGGCCCATAGGAAAGGTGGGGACAATCTTTTTAGTAGGGCCAGCTGTGACAGGACAAGGGGTGATGGTTTTAAACTGAAGCAGGGTAGGTTTAGACTGGATCTCAGGAAGAAATTCTCTACCATGAGGGTGGTGAAACCCTGGCAGGGGTTGCCCAGAGAGGTGGTGGAGGCCCCATCCCTGGGAACATTCAAGACCAGGTTGGACGGGGCTCTGAGCAACCTGATCTGGTTAAAGGTGTCTCTGCTCCCTGCAGGGGGGTTGGACTAGATGACCTCTAGGGGTCCCTTCCCACCCAAAACATTCTATGATTAGCATTGTATTAGACTTGATTCTGATCTCACCTCTATGAATATAAAAGATAAGTAATGTTCCTGAACGAGAGTGGAATTTTGTGTCTGAATAAAATGGGGCTTCTTCCAGTAGAAGAGGAAATATGAAAAAATAAAACAAAATTGGGCTTGAGTGAGTAGAAGAAGTACTTTTGCATGAATATGGGAGGAGCTGTCTTGGAGTAAGTCTCGTGCAAGTGTTTGTGTTTAAACTTGGTAACAGGAACGATAGTTAATTTTTTAACTTAGGTCTTAGAAATATTTTTTATTTAAAAATTTGATGTGTTTTGATGTGCTGTAAAGTGTTCTTTTATCAGCAGACACATTAGGGTGGGGTATCTGTTACCAGCACTCCCATGATTGCTCACTGAGCTAGGATCAGTGTGGATATTGAAAGTGTTATTGGGTTTCTTCTGCTGTTGTAAGTGTGATCACATTTCATGATGTCCCGAGGTCTTAAAAAATGAAGAACCAACAGTAAGCAGAATTTCAAGTGCAGCTTTTCTGCACAGAAAGAACAGAAATTAAATATAGACCAGTGTATTCTTCTGCATATCTGATGATGTGTTGACCACGTGCTATGAGGGAGAGGTGCAGTTGAATTTTAAACCAGTGAATTTGTGTACGCAGTTTTATTTCCTAATAGAAATGAGTATTCAAACTTCTGTCATTTCCATAAGCGTAGTCCTCTGTCTCCTCCTCCCTGTGGTGGGGTACCCAGCTGCAGCCTGAAGGACACATCTGCTCAAGTAAGACTGGCCATGCTTCTGGCCATGTGTGGGACCCTCAAGGGAACCAGAAACATGAATTTTAGTGAAAACCTCAAGTATTTCACTTGTCCAGGAAAAAAGATTCAGTTTTCAGGTTAATGTATGTCTACATGCTTCTCTTTTTTTTAAACTTGTTTTAAAAAAAGAAAAACTGAATATTTAGGATGAAAAGTAAAAGCGAACCAATAAAAGACACTTTATCCTCTTTTTATCTTTTATAATATGAAACCTGAGTGATTCTGAATAATGTCTGAGCAATTTCAGTCCTTGAATGGAATATTTTTTTTTTCCTCGATACAGTTCTAATTTCAAATTTTGCATTTGCTAATGACACATTTTTAGTATATCTGAAGATTGCCATCTACTGGCATATAACAGCTTCGGGGTCTGTTATTGTTCATAAATCTGAACATTCAATAAAGTTGTTATTTTCTCATATGATTTTGTGATTGCATTTTGCTTCATAGGGTAGGGGCAATAGTAGGGGAAACATTAACAGCATTTACTTTATCATACCAAGCACTGTGCAACGTCTGCTTAATTAAAAGCCCATTAGAACAAAATACTGATGCTTCCCACGTGAATGATCTTTCTATTCCCCCAAATTAAGCCACGTTTCATATTTCTATTCTATAAGAACAGAAGAACATGTTATTAGAAGGTTAAAACGCACCATTTCTCTAAGAATTTGAAGTGATTCTGACCTTGTGGCACGTAATGGTTAGGTGGCTCAATAAACTAGGGGAGTAGAATTTAATAGCATGAATTCCAAAATTACGGGAGCTGCCTTGCCCTCCTCAAGCAGATTTTTAGTTAACCCTAAAATTCCTTAGGTTTCTAGACCCTGTTTCCTGCTGGCATCCTCTCCAGCCCACAAGGATCTGCAGGGACCTGCAAAGGAGCTGGTGCAGCCCTTGTCTGGGCTGATGGTGGGTAGGGGGGAGCTCTGAGGCTGGATGTTGGGGTGCACCTGGAGCTGCTGTCATCAGGGAGATTTGGGGCAGCTGTGGGCTGGGAAGGTGGCCGCTCCTGCATTGGTTGCACATGTGGTGACCTGTTTTTAAGGAGGCTGGTTAGTGCTGGGAAGCTGAGGAGTGGGTCTGCATGCCTGGCAGTGACTCCTGAGCAGGTAAGGACACCCAGAAGAGTCAGAATTCTGTTCTTTTTGCCCAGCTCCTTGATATTTCTTAATGGCAAAGTGCTCAGCATGTTCTGTACCTTATTTTTAGGTGTCCATTTTCTATGGGGAAGCACTCTGGTGCCTCGCGTGGGGCTTTGCTCTCCCTCCCAGGCACATGGCACCTAAAACTCAGCTTTAACTTGTCCTGGCCTGCCGCGTGTGACCTATGTGCAATGTTTCAGCTGTGCAAGCTAATGTTTTTAAAGTTCTTTGCAAAGGCCCGTGCTGTTCTTTTGGTGAAGATGGTGTACTTTTGGCTGTGTGGGCAATCGTAACTGGTGTATTCTCGCTTGAAGCAGCGCTTGCTGCAAAAGCACCAATGCCAAACCGCCGATGCTGTAAATGTGAATGTACTGCTGCTTCTTCCACCGTTAAGAAGTGTGCAAAATATTGCTTTGCTCTGGGGACATGGTCTGTGTCCCAGGGGTGAAGCGTAGGTAGTGTGTGTTGCTGTACTGGAACTGTTCAGGGTTTATTGCACTGGTGGGTAAATAGTCATGTAAAACCCGTGTAACTTGCTGAGACGTTAACTAAAGCTGCCCCGGGGCTGCCTTCACGCACACGTGCATGCTATTGCTGTTGATTTCCTATCTGCTATTCTGATTTTATTTGGGGATTTGCTGTGTTTGTATATTAGCAGTTGTCTTGGTGAGTTTTCACCCTTGGTGGTATCCAGTTTCTCTTTTACGTAAGAAGTCTTGTCTGCAGCGAAGAATGAAAATTAGAATGGTAGAACAACACATTGCTTGCATAAACATGTGTGTCCTAAGGTATGAACTTCATCAAGTGTATTTATTTCTTCTGGATATTCAGCTGTTGGCACTGTCTTTTGATTTCTGCTAGATAACGAGTTGTCAGTTACAGGCTGTGTACGTATTTACTGGTAATTATAAATAGTCGTCTTGGCTTTTTAAGACAGGCAGTCTTTCCACCATTTGTTCACATAAGCCTGTTCTATACTTCTTTGGCGTGTGTTTTGAACGTAGAAGAGTGGGGACGTCACATAAGCCTGTTCTATACTTCTTTGGCGTGTAAGTGTTTTGAACGTAGAAGAGTGGGGACATTTCTTGAGAGGCCCTACAGCCTGAAGCAAAGTTGACTGTGAAGAGAATTACGATACTAAGAATGAGAGAGTAAAATTATCCCATCTTGGGAAGGTTGAGGGCGTTTCTGATGTACACCAGCTCGTGCAACACTAGAGTCCTGTAATGGTGCTCCTGACTGAAGTCCCTCGTGCACCACGAGGGATGTGGCAGTGTGAGCCAGGCCATCAAACCAGCGGTGTGTTGTTCCTTCTCCCTGCTAAAGAGAACATTTACCTCCATATTTTATTTTTTTTTTTTACCCGTTAGATAAATATTTGACTTTCTCAATTCTTCCAGGAGAAACACCCTTCGAGAGGTAAGTGCTGATTCCCACCTTCTATAAGCATCTCTACAAAATAAATACATGTTTACAGTGGAAAATGGAGTAGCCCATTAATGCGGTGATTGATTGACATGAAAATGCAGTTCTGTGATAGATGAGACAAACGTGTGTTGCTCACAAAAGCTCCGAGGAAATGCAGTCTATACCATAGTTGTTATTACAGATTTTTCAGTGGTTTTTTTTATTATAAGCAGTCACTTTACTTCCAATTATAATATGAACTACGGTAAATCTTGCTGTGGTGGTGGCAGTTAATCACAGATCAACAGGCATAAATCACATAAGACAAGTCTTGGCTATTAAGAAATGGACTATTCAATAACAAAAGCACTTGCCATGGCATGCAGAAGTCTCATGTCCCTTAAGATGTTCGTTCACAGTGCTTGCGTTGGCCCGTAGTACGTTTCAGTATCATTAGATGTACTGTGGAGTGAAAATTCCCTTGCCTACACGAATTAGAGAAGTAGTTTGAAGTTTCTCAGCTGCTGACTTGCTCAAAAATTCCTGTCAAAATGCATATCACAAATTATTCAGGCATACGCCTGTTCTGCACCTACGTAGATTAAAAGGTGGTGAGATGAGAACCTTAAATTCAGAGAGATTCTACCTTATTTTATAGTGATAGTATCTTACCCTTGGAGTGGCCTGAGCTCAACTTCAGCAAAAACTTCATGCAGATAATTTCAAACTTGTGAATCGCTGTTGCTCTTGTGATTTATTTTTATTTATTTTTTTTTTCCTAACAGTTGGGATGATTTTGGAGGAAACCAGTCCAGTTGTACTTGTGTCTGCTGGGTAGTTCTAAATCGTCAGTGGTGACAAAACACATTTTTTATTTTAAGTGAGACTGAACGAATCTTTGGCTGGTATATGGTAAGGGGAAGGGCAGAAAGAGGAAAGAAACTCATCAGCTTCTCAGCTGTTAGATTTTTTTTTTTTTTTGCATGACTTCCCTTTTTTCATTGAAAAATGCTGCATCTTTTGAGAAAATAAATCACTGTGCTTGCTAAAGGTAGAGCAGGCTGCCTTTGGCAATGATGATTTAGCAGGGTAGTTATGTCATTGATGGATTCCAATATTCAGTAGTAAATAAACTTGTTAACAGATGAAATTAAACATGAGACTATAACTTAAGTATTTTCTCTGGTTTGTTCACCAGTGTGAACAGGGTTTGATCAAAAGCCCATTGCAATCCAGAGGAGTGTCTGATTCTGACGGACACTGGAACAGGATTAAAACTGTTTGCAGCCTTTTGGTTGAGTTTATTTACAATAAAGTGTGCTTACAGCTAATTGTATGGCTTTCAAGCCTCTCAGATAGCTGACTGATGATTATGCATATAAATATAACCTTAAATAATAAAAAAGGTGGGGAAGGGGGAGCTGCTTGGTCTCCGATGCCCTGCCTCTCTTGCTAATCCTTGCAAGAGCAGAAGCACTTCTCTCAAAAAATATAAATTTTCTTGCTCTGCCTTGTCTGCTTCAATAGCTCCTTATCTGTGAACCCATGAAAAATGAGTCTGTGTCATGGATCATCTACCATTTGCGTTTTGATTTGCATTCCGGAATATGGCTTAGATGCGATATAATGGGTTCCCCCTTTATTGTGGTGCCTCTCCCTGGCCACACGCTATTACCTCCTTGCAGGCTCTCCTTGTCTGGGGATCTTACGCTTGCCCCGAGCACCCCCTTTTCGTAGGTCTATAAATTACACGTGTGACCTCAGGAGGTTCTTTGTGCAATTCCCTATGTGGCAGAGATGATAAAGCTTCCTTATCTCATTGTGGCATTTTGTGCATAAATTCATCTGTGGCTCTGTGGGGCAGCCATCAATAAAATAACCTGCTTGCTGGTCCTGCTGCTGTTAAACAAGCCTGGCAACATCCATCTGTGGGTTTAACTCTGTCCTGTGCTTCTCCGGGCGAAGGGCTGTTCAGTGAAAGCATTCAGAAAGCAGTTCTTGGATGCCTTCACCTGAACATCACTGTTTTTTTAAAAAAAAATTTAAAATTAAAATCCCTTTAAAATTAGGAACTATGTTGAGTCTTCGTAGGAGGTTATCTAGCCTTGTTCCTTTTACTAGGAAAGTAGAAAAGTTGATTAATTACAGTATTTATTTTACCAGTTGATGAACCTCCCATCCCTAAATCTGTAACATACGGCTTGCACTGTAGCATCTACCTAGAAAAGGGCATCTCAGGATATGATTGGATAAATGTATATTTAGGCAATATACTGTTTATTATGTGAAAATTTGACCTCACTGGCTGTGGTCCCTTCCTGTTTCTGTTGTTATCTGAAGTTTATAATAACGAGGAGGACCTCATCTCAATTTATCAGTGCAATCAGACAAAGAGATTCTGTTGGAAACTCCGGGAAGATTGTGTCCCAGATGGGAACAGCAAATTTAATTACTGACAATGGAATGAGTACAAAATGTTTCTGCACGCACGGTTCTGGACAATGCGCTGCTTCAAAACCCGTACAACTTGATTTTTGCAGCATTACGCTGGGAAGAGTTAGTGGATGGTAACTGCCTAAACCGGGGGTGAGCGTCTGTGGCTGAAAAGGTGGCGAAATGCTAACGAATGCGTTGAGTGAAGTCAGTGAAATAGCTAAACATCTAAAGAGCAAATATCAAGCACTGATATTTATGTAGAGATAGTACAGAGGACAGGGAAACTGTTCATCTCCGAGAGGCCCTGTGCTTCCAGGAAAGCATTTATTTTATTTTATTTATTTATTTTAATACAGAGTGCTTTATTTTAGGTGGCTGCCTTACCCCGAGAACATACCTCGGTGATGGTGCTGTGGTTTTTCCTCTGTAGGAAAAGGGTGTTCAAGTCAGGAGTTGCTGAACAAATACTGTACATATAACAAAAAAAAAATAAAAATCTTATTATACTGCCACTTAGAAAATGAGGTTGAGACTGATACAGCACTGTGTTTTAGAGCCCATGCATCCAGGCTATGTCTGCAAAAAATTGACCAGAAGTTGATTACAAGCTCTAATTCTTCCAGGACTTGCCGAACAGCCGCCTGTTGCCATCTCTCTTGCTCTCCAGGAGATGGATCCCCGTGTGCTGGAGGTAATGACGTTCTGGATGCTTTCTAATAAAACAGTGAACAGCTGACTTTATCATCCTTAAAGCAAATTACTTCTGAAAAATGCTTTACAAATACCAAGGGTGCTCTTTAGATAGGGATGTTTTCTATTAAAAAGTCTGGAATATTTTTCTGCCCTTAAGTGGAAAAGTTTTCTCAGTCCAGCGAGGTTTCTAGGAAAACCTCATACAGAGAGGCCAGGGGTTATTTTCTGTCTAGATCTCTCTAGAAGAGCAGCATCACCAGATTGGTTTGTTTTTAAATTGTCTCAAGGAAGGGGTAGTGAATTAAGTTTGGGTTTTTTGGTGTGGTGGTTCATCATCAATTATGTGTCTTCATCAACTAATTGCATTACCTTCATTTCTCTACCTAAACTCATCTTGGCTAAAGACGCTGTGATAAGTCTAATAGTGTCTTCAGTGCTTGTCTCTTCCTCTGTGTGATGGCAAGACGACAGCAATAACGCTGCAAGGCCAGGCCTGCGGTTTTACAGGCGGGACATTGAGGTATTTCCTCATCAGTCGGAACGCCCAGCATCCAGACGTGTGTCGAGGAGCTTGGCTTGGCCCCGTGATGGTGTGGATCCGGTATTGCTGGTGCTGGTTAGGCAAACAGCTCAGTCCCCCGGTACTTCTAGTTATCTGTTTGTGTTCATGTCGGATAACAACGAAAACACCAGGCTTGGCCCCGTGTACTACTGTGGGCTTCCTTCCTTCTCATCCCACAGGTTTGTCTGTTGTCATAGTTCCCATTTTCTTTCCGTTCTCGAAAGCAGGACAGGAGGTCTCTATGGAGACAGGCATCAGTTCCACTCCGTGCACGAAACTGTAGGGGTTGCTGTAAGAGCAGAGCTGTGAACATGCTCTGTCCCCTGTGGAAGCCAAAAACATCGCTGCACTGACATCTCCAATATCTGGTGTCTCCGGGAATTAACATTTCAAGGTCGCAACGGCTTCAATATAACAACGCTGCGTGTTATTACCTTCATTGGATCAGTTACACGGTAACAGGAACATCATCTCTGCACAGTACAACTTCAATTTTCAGGATTTTTTTCATTTGACTGCATAAAAGACACCAACCCTTGACAATGTGTCTTAAGAAGTAGGACAGATGAATTTAATCTGAAATGAGAAAGTTAAATGTAGGTTCCAGTAATCCCTGGGACATGGGCAAAAAACTTTCTAGAGGTGGTTTTGTCGTAGAGAAGGAAGTTCACGTGTTCTTTTACCCAGTGCATGCACATAGTTACCCAAGCTCGTGCCCAAAGGAGCTGGATTGCTGAGCAGTGTTGTGTACGAGACGTGACTTATGGTTCCAAAACCCTCTGAGCAAGAAATCACTGGAGACGGGGAGGTATCTGTCTCAGCTACTGTCCTTGTTTGGGGTTGAACGTTGTTGTCGTTGTCAGCCGTGTGATGGATATGATGAGAAACGCAGTCAGGTTTGGCTCAAACAATTTTTATTCATGTAATGATGAGGTAGGTGTTATGGGTGTAATTTTCAGAACTACCCAAGCAACTTAGGAACCAAAATCCGTCAACAGTGTAATTGCTGAAGTTCAGGTTCCTACATCATCGACTGTTTAAAGTGTCAGTCTGTCGCAGTTTTGGTTTGTGCCTAGCTTCATCTGCAGTTGAATCAGGGACCTAGAAAAGTGTGTGTGGGATATATATGTTTTTCTGCTGGACTGCCTTTTGGGTGTGTTTATCTGTAATCGTAGATAGCTGTACATGAGAAGCCTTTGCTCCCAAGGCAGATAAAAAGGGAAAATCATAACTGAGGCGGCTGTGAGAACAGAAGGCTTGGATTGTGCAGGATGAGTAGAATCTGAGAACTCCACCAGACAAGCAATAAAAGTTGCCTGATGTTCTATGTATATTTTTTTTATTTTTTATTTTTTTTTTTTCCCCCGGAGGGGATGGTACTGATCTTGTATGAGGTTTACTTCAGAGTCCTGAATGGACTGGTGGTCCAGTCTGACGTGATGCTGAAAAACAATATCATCTCTTGTTCGTTTGCAGCACGTGCTATTGAACAGCAGTTGAACTTTATAGCAACGTTCCTGGGCAGTGCACGCGTAATTAGCTAGGTGTGCTTTTAATAGCACGTTGGCTTGGTGGAACCCTAAGGAGTGTTTAAAAAAAAAATGAGTGATTGAAAGTTCATGCGTTATTTTGCTCGGTATTATGGCCCCGATGAAAAATAAAAAAAAAAAAAATTCTACAATCTGGTGTCACATAAAACACCCAAAACTTGCAAATGCAGATCATCGGTTTGCTTGAAAGACAGCATCTGAGTGTTGTCTTCCTGGACCGGTGGTCCTCAGCCTGTCGCTGGTACCACAAAGCTGTGTAGCGTAACACCAGATTTGGAGATAGAACAGCGAGATTGACTGTGCAGTATTGGTTATGAAATAAAGGTCAAGTTCTGCCATCTGATAAATCTGCTTTCTGTTAACCTCCTTGCACGCTATGAAATTAAGATTAACTCAGATGAAGTCGTCAAGGAATATTTTGGTGGGCAGAGGGTTTGATTCCAAGTCTGTGCATACCTCACGTAGAGGGAGTAGTCCCCATGGGCTGTCGGCAGGAGATGAAATACTTCTTTTAGTACTGTAATGTCTTTTTTTGTGCATTTGCTCATTACTTCTCACCAGCTCCTCAGGCACAGGTTGTTGGGTCTGTCTCAGCGTAGAAAGGTACCAGGTTAATACCAGGTCCCTGGGAGCTCTGCTTCTTGGCATATTTTCACAAGCAAAGACAATTAGAAGGATTAAAACCACCTTTGTGTTATAATCTAAGTTAGTCTTCAAGGCTCCTGTTGTAGTCGGTACAGAGAAGGGGAAGTCTCCAGAGAGGCTCACTTTGCCTCGAGATAGGTGTCAGATTTAGGCCGTCCTCTGGGACCATCTTATTGGAAGGGCTCATTTGCTATGTCCACTGCGAATGGCTTTTTATTGTATTTCTCTGTACTTTTAGGATATTGCTGATGAAACATTACTCAAAGTGCAAAGATTGCTCAAGGCAGTGCCTTTGCTTGGCCTGCATACAGAGTTGAAGGAGTGTCATAAGACTGCGCTCCTCACCCTGGGTGGAAAAAATGAACAGAAAAGTCTTCTGCCTTACTGACATACTTCCACTTTCTAGTAGAAAGTAGATTTGAGCAAATGTAGGAGCTGTAGATAGGAGCGAATAAGAAGCAGCACCAAATCAAATAACAAAATTTTGAAAAGGTCAAATTAATATATTTTTACAGCTATCTTTCACAGAATGAATGAGGCATTAAAATTCTGATTATAAGTTCTCGTGAGAATGGAATGTAATGAGAACAGGAACCAGCACATTATAAATCCGCTCTCCTGGTAATAATTTAACTAGAACAGTAACTGGTACCAATGTAATTCATTAATTCACTTTTATGACAATTTAAAGACTGAAATCTGGTTGTTATCATGTGGCCTTCTTATGCCATATCTAGGACATTTCTTTGTAGTTACAGAATTGAAGTACTGAGACTAAGATAAATTATAAAGCAGATGGATGTAAACTTCCCTTGGAGTCTACCTTATCACAATTGCCGCCTTTTATAAAGTTCTTGTTTCACTTAAGATGGGGTTGAAAGAATATTAAAAAGTAGTTCTCAGTTGTGTTTATTTAGGACAGATGGCTAATTTAACTAGTCTGATCTCAGTTTCTTATTGGACTACAGCCAGCGGTCCTTGCTAGTCTAATATCTGAATTCAACATTTCCCAAATCCATCAGATGTGAATAGCAAAAGTAATTAAAAGACTGCGTCAAACTGTAAATATCCATTAAAAAGTGTGAAATTTTTGCTGGTAACATTTGTGGAGCTTTCATTATTTTGAAGAGTTTTAGTTGCACTGACAGTAAAGACTGACACCAAATATGGTGAGTGGTTTTATTTGTTTATTTGGGTTTTTTTGTTCCCCCTGCTGCTTTCAGAGTGTCTTGAAAAAGGCACCGTAACATGCCTGATGGTCACAAAACTTCTTGCCCTTGTTTTAGCAGAGGAGCAAAGGGAGGGATGATGCAATTTTAGGAGTCAGGGTTGTTCAGGGTTTAGGACTGATGCTCTTGGTCTCTCCTTTTGCCCTCTGCAGTTCCTGCTTGCTGTCCTTAGGCTGGTCTGTAGGGCTGCCCTCTCGGGAGCCGCTGATGGATGTGGCCTGTAGACCTGTTGTAAAAGAAATTTATATGATAAAATTATTGTCATCTGTCAGTTTAAGACAGCTAGTTTTGTTACATGAATTTCTGTATGCTGTCTTGGTCAAAAAGTATATCTCAGTCTTAATAAATACTTGGGGCTGGGGGAACCCTAGAACCATTAAAATCTGTATTTTCGTCTGTAGTGCTTAGGCATCGTGAGTGAAACCTTGGCTCCGCTGAAGTCAGCAACAGAACTCCTTATTGATTGTACCTGGATCGTTATTTATGCTAAAATAGATGGGTTGAAGATAGGAAAATTATAAAATCCATGTTATTCTTTTGTTCAAATCACGAGGCGTGTTCCCTTAGCCCAGGGTTCGTTCTT
Source organism: Egretta garzetta (assembly GCF_000687185.1). Taxonomy (NCBI): domain Eukaryota; kingdom Metazoa; phylum Chordata; class Aves; order Pelecaniformes; family Ardeidae; genus Egretta; species Egretta garzetta. Next base: position 2,209,814 of record NW_009260430.1, on the reverse strand, counting down.
GTTCCATTCTGCCTGCCTGCGTCGGGTACGCTGCCTCTGGTCTATCAGCTTCCAGTTCACTGGAACTGGCTTTTCTGGCATTTTCACCATGGGACGTGTAACTAAATCTTAATGAAGATGTCCATGTGAACTCCCATCTGAAGAACTGCAGCTGGAGAGTTTAACACCTAGCTCACGCGTACCGAATGATCAGCACTTCCAATATCTTCATTAATATTATCAGTGTTTAGGGACATTAATGATGATCCTTATCGTAATTGTAGGCTTAATAGAAGATTGTTCAGATAGTAGAGAAGACCTGTATACATGCTGTTAGGGTGTTTTTACAAGGATTGCTTTAAAAATGGATTTGTTGGAGAGTAATAGCTGTAGTGTGAAATATTTAACTGTAGACGCTAATCGATCTTCCTTGTAAATAACAATGTGTCGTCGTGAAATGTCTCTCTATTAATGTTTTTTGGAAACACAGGTTCTTCACATTGTCTGGCCATATATTTAGCGTTAATCTCCTCCGTGAAAGTCTCTTTAGACCACCGAATTTCATGAGTTTTATATCTAAACTCTCTTTTTGTCCTTCCCACTCGGTAAGGCAGTCTCTGTACTGGATTGCTGGTTTTCTATTTAAAGATCTTTTTGAATACCAGACTGTTGAGTTCCCACAAAAAAAAACATTAGAAAGGAAACCTTGCAATAGGCAAAGCTGCAATCATAACATATCTTGAATGATGATTAAAATTCTGAGTAGAAGCAATAAATTATTTCCCATAAGCCATCGACTAATGGAGCAGTAGCGGTAAACTATTCCGCAGAAAAAGAGTCTCTGTATTAATTAGGAGATGCTTTGTGCAGTGTCAAATTGCAGCGTAGATTGGTTAAAATGAGGGGATAAATGTTGCTGCAGAAAAATAATTGGAAAAAATAATTTTGCCTAGAGACCTGCCCCTGTGACTGGTTTATCCCAGCAGTGCGTGCTGGTTGGTGCAGTACTGCGGGTTAAAGGGGCTGGACACTTAAACTAGAAAAATTGGAGCAGCTGCTGTGTGCTGGGCTTGGATGGCACATCGGAGTGCCCCAGAAACCGAGCACCATGCGTGGTCCTGGCTGGTCCCAGGTTGGTGTTTCAGGGGAAGTGTAGCAGAATAAAAAGTTTATAGACCTATAGAACGTGCCTAAAACTTCCACTCTAGGCTACTGGGGAAAATACGGTGTTAAAGTATGGTGCATCAGGCTAAAATGCCCTTATTTTTGCTACTGTAAAGTGGAGGGGAGCCAGTGGACTCGTCTCTTCGGTGTCAGATGGGGCAGCCAAAGACTTTGGCTCTTCTACTCCCCGGTTCAGTCTGCAGTTGTCCGAGACAGAGGCCATCCTCTTGTTGTGTTTGTTATATGTACTCATTGGGAGAAACGAATATAAAAATGACCTGGTGACAGAGGACTTAGGATCAGCTTGGTGCACTGGCTGCACAGCTGCCAGAGTTTTCTGGTCATTCCGTGTACAGGTGGGTCTTTGTCTTGGCTTGAACCAACAACAGCGGCCCTTCAATCAACCCTGATCCACCAATGTCGTATGCGTAGCTTTCCTGTTTGACGGAGATGTGGTTGGCTGCGGATTTTGCCTTTGAGGAGTACTGCCTGTCTCCAAGACACTGGTATTTTTAATTTAGATCTTGCTGCCCAGAACAATTTTCATTCCACAGGCATCACCCCAAGGGTAGACAGTGGTGCTTCCTAATATTCAGTTTCCTTTCTATTGTAAATCAACATAACTTCATTGAAATTCAGCTTTCCAGCTGGAACAAGTGGGAAATGGCTTAGAATGGTTGATTTTGGCTTGTAGAGATTCTGAGAATCCCTAGCTCCAAATTCTAGGAAGGTCACTTAGTTCTTGTGAACTGGCGGTGGCTCAGATGCTCCGGCCAAAGAAGCTGCTGACAGCAGAACGGAGGAGTGAGCCGTCCAGTTGTGATCTCTTGTTTTTTCCGGTAGTTTCATGGCTATATGAACCTAACTGTAGACTATTTTTGGTGCCTCAGAAGAGTGATGCAAGGTTTATTTCTGTCAGATGTAGAAAAGAGATGGGAAATGCTTGAGTTTTCACTCTAACTTCAAAAGATCTTCCGAGGCAGTGAGAATTTTTGCCATGGCAGATCTCCCATGGTTTTCAACAGGATACAAGAACAATCTGTATTTTAATAAACATGATGACTGAGATTTGTTGCTGAGTGAAACTAATAAGATGAAATATGTTGACAAGTCGTGGCTTTGTATTTTTCCAGCCTGAGTATAATTTGAGAAGTTAGCAGTCCCGGACAAGTATGACTTTTGAAAATATGAATATATTTACATGTTTTGATACGTAATGTTGAAGCCAATTTGTTAATGGGCAGCTTCAATGCTTGGTTTTATATACTGAATAAAAACGAATACGTCAATTGTCACGTAAAAATGCACATTTTATTTTGGCATTCTGTTTTTAGGATTAAGCCACATTCAGCATAACAAGAAGAGTGCAATAACCTTCTTTTGATTTGATGATATACAGCACCTTTTATGTAAACCCATGAAAAGTGATTACTGGTATCATGAGGAAACAGCACCTTAGGGAGATTACTAGGCAAGGCAAACAGCTGGAACCCATAATCTCCTAAAAGTCTGATTGTCTGTGGATCACCAGGTCTACCCGAGGGTGCTATAAGTAATACTTTTTTTAATTATGCAAAACAATAAATTCTTTGAAAATTTTGGATTTAAAATTGTTAGTGACCATGAAATTTAACCATGTGTGAAGCGAGATGTTTTGCAGAAATTCCTAGTTTAGGACTCCACAGAACTTGTTTTTATGTAAATATGAGGCATTTCCTATTATTTTCTTGACATTTAAGATGAATTATTCCATCAATTTAACTGAAGTTTAATTTAACTGGCAGAATATATATCTCTAATCTATTTGACAGTTGGTTTTTTCAAGTTAATTTAAAAGAAATTTAACCGCATCTTTAACTGAATTAAGTCTAGCTTTGTGGGTATTTGCATTGATTTACTTAGATAAGCTTAAAAAGAAAAAGGACAACTTCAGTGAAGATAGAGTGACTGTATTTTTCTCTTCTTGAGTACAAAACTCTTGAGAAATGTTGCTGTCTGTCCGTCGACCTGGCAGTTGTGCCCTTGTTACTGCCGCGTGTTAGTGTTTGAGTGGCTGTAGTTTGTGTGGCTTTCCGACGGGGTTTAGTCCCTGCCAGTTTGCTTTATTACGAAGCATGAGCCGTGCTTTTAAAAAAGGAAGTTGTGTCATTCTTAAAATCTTACCTCAACCATCCTTTTTGTATTTTAGTTTCTCATGATTCAGGTAAAATATCCAGACCACTTCTAGCACGTCCAGTGATCTGAAATAATACGTGTTTTAAAGATTATATGAAGCCTTCGCAGACCTCTGTGCCCTAGGCTGTATCCCCTGCTTGTTCCTAGCGATGCAGTACGGTGTTCCTAATATTGAGGGAGAGTTTCTCCTGGTGCTAATGGCAGAATATCGAGCCCCTAGTGTTGGCGACACAGTGCAATGAAACAAAAATTACTATTTTCAGCCAGGCATCCTGCTCCCTGTTGACTCGAAAGCCCTGATGTCGCATTGTGTGTTGCTGACTCCAGAAGTGTTTCGGAGAGGGGTTGTCATATATTCAGATACCTGTTAGAGATGTCTGCATGGTACGTTCGTGTCTGTCAGCTCCTGCAGTACGCTAATTTTTCTGGCAGTTTGTATCGCTCTTTCTCCCAGAATTCTGGTGCCTTTTGCCTGGTCTGGATCTCCCGGGGAACTGTCTGAGAGGCACCTGGGGGAAAAAGGTGTTTGAGCTTCTATTGTTGAAATCCGACTTTCTGAGAGTCTTCCAGGGGGGTGTTCCATTATCTCTGCAACTAGAGGTGCTACTGAAATCTTCAAAGCCAGCTGTTGGACTTAACAATATAATTTTCACCTGAAACTTTTTGTTCTAGCAGGTGATAATGATTAGGAGTTGGATATTAAAAAATCTGCTTTTTTCCCCAGGATGAGGTTTTAGCTGGACATCAACGCAGGCAGAATGACTATGTAGCTAAACGCTGCTTTCTCTCATCTTAAATGCCCTGTTGCAAGCAGCTGCATCATTCTTGAAATGTCATCATAAAGCTTGTCAACTGATTTCTGCCCCTCAAAGGCAGATTCTGGGTGATCTAAGTGTGTAATTTGCATCTTAATTTAAATGTGTGAACTGGTTTGGGGTCAAACCCACTGGTTTGATGAAAGCATTGAGGAAAGATTATCAGCCGTTCAAGATGAGTGATTAACAGGCATTGTGTAAGGTAAACATCCATCACTTGTAGGAGTTTGTTAGGAAGCCTCCGTTCCAGGATGGTGAAGTCTTTGAGCATGTACATTATCTGCAGTAGAACTGTCATGTCCTTAAAGATAAGTACATAGGTGTCTAAGCCCGTTCTTCAAGGATAGCTCTTAGAGCTATGTTGGAGGACGGGGCAGACCAGCGTTTCCAAGTAGCCATCTCAGTTTATGATCAATAAGGTTATGGTATTCCATGTATAAATTTAATTGATGAAAATGGAGTTTTGCTGTGTGTGGGTCAGTCTTTTTCTGGCTGGTGGAATTACCAGTTATTTCAGAAAACTTTGAGTTTTCTTCATCTTCAAAGTTCCTTGGATTACTTACCGATGAATAGAGTCAACAGTTGAAATTCTTCATCACATGTCTCTCTAAGTATTTCTTATATAATATTAATTGTGCATTACAGGTCAGGGCAAGAGTATCATCGTTGTGTACTGGGATGCTTTTTTCTTCAACCATTTATATCCATCCTGTATTGGTGGGGGGTGGATCTTCTGGCCTAATTGTTCTTGCGTACCTCTAATTTCTCTAGTTTTATCACAACTAGGACATTAAAAATTATAATGGGCAGAAATTTCACATGCCAGCTGCCAGACTATTCATAAATTCTACTCTGGGACCAATACTTTTTGTTCATCTTCCATTTTATTCATGATTTTTATAAATTCTTCGTTATTCTTGTTTTCAAATGTTTCTCACTGCTTTTCCAAATTAGCATGCTGTGTGATGTTCCTGTCTGAGTCATTACGGGATGTTAGAAGAATCTTGAGGTAGAGGAGGACCGACATCTAACCTTAATGGGAGGGATGGGTGGTAGTGATGGTTTAATGATGGTACCGCATGCAGAATTTCAATGAGTTTCCTCCAGGTTTAGTATGCTGATATTATCTTAAGTAACAATAACTCATGGAACGTTGTGCTGAAATAGTGCCTTGGAGCCTCATAGTCGAGCAGAGAATAAACCCCCAGAAAAACTTACAGTCTCTGGACTAAATCTAGCTCGTTCCAGCTTTGGCTCCTTTTCTTACGTCTTCCATCTGCTGGTACCCCCATGACATCTCGCAGCTGGATTAGCACTTGGGTTTTCATTTTCAAATATTGATAAATAATTGATACAGTCGTTGACACAGTAGGATTCAATCCTCTTTTTTGGTGTTATCTGAGAAGCTACAGATTCATCAGCCATGGTTTCTTTGAGGTTTTGATACAGAGAGTCATAAGAGAACACTTGGATGGAATTGTCATGAGTTCTGGCTTTCTTGATGTTTCTTTTTTTTTTTTCCTCATGCTGTGTCTTGCTTGGAAGTCTGGAAAAATAGAGTAGAGGTAGGGCAAAACTGTCCTAGAGGAGCACTGAGCAACTGCACTCCATTCACATGGATCTACAGTTCCAATAAAACCGGGGGTCATGGAATAATTCAAGTTGGATGGGACCTTGGGAGGCCGTCTCATAACACCCCTGCTCAGTAATACAGAGGGTGGGTGAACTAAGACTGTTTCATGGGTTTGGCATAGTGGAGTTAGAACTTTCTAATGGGATAGAACAAGCAGGGTCTGCTCTTCTGCTCTTCCATGCACACCATTTCTGTGTGCTTCTGGGTTGTCTGCAAGGTTCAGATCCACTCTTAATGCAGAATGTGGACTGCAGGCGTAGATTGTATCTGTGTTTTATATGCACCATTTCTAAAAATGAGTAGGATAACGATGATGAACATCTGTGCTGTTGCAAGAAGCTCCTGAAGTTTTGTGTGAGTGTGGGAAGCTGAACATTTCTCTCTCGGAGTAAAACCTGGTTGCGAGAAGGGGGGTGAGATTATGCCTCAGCTCGGGTAACGATACGAATTCGCTGGTGGTGGCTAAGTCGCAGTAGGGCACCAGTTTTTCCACCGTATCATATTGGCCTTTCGTTGTGCTTTGTAAAGACGTCCTTACTGCTAACAACCTACTGATGTTCCTGTCTCTGTAAGTTTATCTGAATTCCTCTGCTCTTCTCTAGGACACTGGAGCTGGTGCTGAGGTGTCCGAGGGCTTTTCGCTTTCCCTTCGGTAGAGGCGCTTGAGGTGGTTTTGGAAGCAGTACTGATCTCACTCAGTCTCACTCACTTGCTCAGTGTGCGTGTGATGAAGATTTTAATCTCCTTTTAAGAAATTCTAAGGTTACAAAGCTTGGAGAAAGGTGCACAAGGTGCCTGTGTACCACTTTGAAAATTTTCCATCTGGGAGAATACTTGATACAGTGCTACTAACTTTTTTCCTTTTTTTTTTTTTTTGTATCCATAACCTTATTTAAGAAAAAGCATCTACAGAATTTACCTGGAGAAATCATTCCAGAGCACAGTTCCTTGTGAAATCTTAATGAAATACCGGCTGTGACCAGCTCTGTGCTGCTCCATTCAGGATCACAGCAGTAACTCTCCGTAAAAACTAATGTTTGATTTTTTTTTTTTATGACTGTGTTTGGGGAAGAAGAATCCTGATGAGGCTGCTCCAGGCTTGCCCTTTTGCTTTCCCCTCTGCTTTGGTGACTGAAAGGCAGTGGAGATGGTAGCTGTACGTAAGGCGCTCCGTGCCTCTGTAGTCTTTGAAAATAAACAAAAAAATCACGGCCTTTTGCTAAATGCAGCTGCATCAGCAGCTTTCTTGGGTAAATAACCAATGGGCTGGTTTAGGGTTTTATTTACAGCGGGCAATGAAGTCATTCTGGAATCAGGTTGGTAAACACTGCAGTCTGGCAATTAGGAAATTGATTGGGGACCTAATTCACTGTAACGTAGTCCGTCTTTTGCCAGGGCTGTAAATATCTCCTTATTGCTTAATTCTACAATATAGTTAATAGGAAACCTGGGCATTTGTAAGAAATCAGGCATACATGTGGTGGGCTCATCTGTTTGTCTTGCACTCTTTTTTTTTTTTTTTTTGATGTTCATTTGCAACAAAAGCAACTTGGTACAGATAAAAAAGAGCAAATGGTAATGGACTTGAAGCTGAGAGCTCTTAGCTTTTAACACTCAAGCCCTTGAAGTGGAGGATTTGGGGCTAAAGAGACTTTACTTATGGGTTAGAGATCCTTTGTTCTGTGCTTGGCTGTTTTTTTGTGTTTGGCTTGGTTTTCTTGTAGCATTAGTAGACAGCAGGTTGCTTGCAAAGATACTTAATTCTAGGGTCTTGAGCTTATAAAACATTTTTAAAAATGCAAAGGCAGCACTCACTGGAGGGCCTTTGGCACCCATGACACTGTGTCAGGATTATGGATTACTGCCAGTTGCGCATTTCAGTCTGAAAAATGGAGTTTTAGCGTTCTGAGAACATGCTGATTGTAAGAGCAGTCCATAGCACTTAAACTACTTGTACCAGGCACCCTGGGCCTCCTGAATTCACAGTAGCTATATGCTTCACTTGAGGTTTGCAGCATAACTTTCAAGTGATTTCATGAGAAAAGGAATAAAGCTAAATTGTAATCCTTGAAAACTATATACCAGAAAGATCATATATGTTGCTTATGTACAGTGGATTTCCATCAGACTTGAAAGTGGGCAATTTCCAGGCCAAGCAACGCTTATTACTGGAGCCAAACAGAATCTCAATCAGTTGTAAAATGAACTTTTAAATCCTTGGCTTTTGAAACCTATATTAAGCCACAGGGAAAAAGTATTAATTGTTGTGAAGACGCAAGCATGGGCTTTATTGTTTAGGGGCAGGATTGACATTTGCAGCATCTTCTTAGACCTTTAGGAGAATCAGCCTTGCCAGGAAAGGGCAGCTTCAAGCTCCCGGTGAAGTCGGCTTTGCCCGAGCCGAGGGAAGGGTCCCCCTTGGCCAAGCAGCAGGGAAGGCAGTGATGGCTCCGTGTTGCCACTCCGCGCATCCCGATGGCAGCGTTAAAAGAAAGGATGTATGCTGCAGCCGTAGAGGTTGGCCCCAGCGTACTTTATGGGCAGAAGGCACACCCCCTGTCACTTGGGGCAAATACACCGATCGGCCTATTTGGCGAGGGGTTAAGGTGTTTTTATAACGTATTTGACACTTCTTCCACTCGTACTTGACAAAGAGGAAGAACAACACAGGATGTGAACTCCTACGATCCATCTCTGTGCTGACTAAATATAAATATCTGTGATAAATTGCACAAGGATGCTTTAATGGCAGTTGTCAGAGACATTTAAAATGGATTAGACCTTTTCAATTTTCCCTCTAATAATGAATATTTAGTGAGACTTTTAACGCTGTTAGCTATTAATTATAGTACCTAAAAATATGATCATGTTCAGTCAAGTAGGAATCAACACATGCAAAAGTATGTTCTCTGTCTAGCTTTTTGACATAGCTTACTACTTTACATTTTCTTTATAAATACAAGAAACAATTTTTTTAACAATGACAGCTGGTGATGAAGCAGCCTTGCCCTTGAAAGTTGTAAGCAGGCTGAGAATATTAACACTAAGGAGGTAAAAGGATAGATTAATAGATAAATGTCCTGATACTTAAATAATGTGTGATAAAATTAGGTTACCGTAAGTTTAGTTCCGTTGTAGACATTAATATTGTTCTGAGGCTCGAAATTCAAGTGTGAAAATAGAGTAAATAGAATAATAATAAAAATGCAGACTGTTGTCCTTTGCTGGTGTTGTTGCTGCTTTCTGCAGATAAGAAATCGCCTTTCTCTTTAAATTCATTTATACTACCAAGGGTTACTTTTGCAGATTGGAAATAAATAGGGTTATATTTCTACAGCTAAAATAAATGTTTCTACTGTTGAAATAAATGACTTATTCCAACAATAGAAAGCTGATTATACTATTGATAAAGAGGCTGTCAGTCAAATAATTCTCATTTATGTATTCAAAAATCTTAACTAATAGTGCAATGAAAAAAAGCTCTAGTGGCTTTATTAAATTCTTGCTTCTCAGGGTAATTTTTTTTTTTATTTTTTATTTGTAGCTGGAAATCATCTTCTGTTTGCAGCTTGCAGTCGTTTCCCTGAGCAAGGTGTTTGAGTAGAGCGAGGAAGCTTTGAGTCTGTCTTTTGGTTTTGGTTACTCTGTTTTGGTGGTGGTTTGGTTTTTTTCACACAAGTCAAGCAGGGGGGTCTGGCTTATTGAGGTCTAGTCTCAGTCTTTGCAGGCCACTTTCTTCGGAAGAAATCGCATCTTCAGAAGACAGCTTGGCGGTACCTCCGTGCTCCATGGAGACCTGCCCCACTAACCTCTTTTAGCAATCTGCCTGCAGGCTCCGCAGACCATCATCCATCTCGGGCCGCTTGGCCTCCCAGCGCCGCAGGGTAGCAGGCACTGCTCTTGCCCCTCTTTTCCTGGCTGAGGGATTTATCTCCTCCGGCATTAGCCGTGAGAAGTTGGGCATGTCGCGAGCACTAGTTTTATCAGCTCCCCCTTTACTCAGCAGGGAGAGGGAGAAATGTCCTGAACGTTGTTTGTCCTCTCCTGGTAGGGAGGTCTAAATGCTTTTTTTTAAACATGTCTTTCTCTGTTAGTAATGGAGACTGATTTAGACTCTGCGGTCTAAGCTCAGGTTAAGTGAAGTGAGCCTCAATTAAGACTTGCAGAGAGTCACATAGGAAATGTCTGGTAGACCAGCGTCCTAAGCTTTATTTTTTTGCATCTCACAGTCTGATGTCCTAGGCAATGGATCTTCATTTTGCTATTGACTGAGCCAGGGGTATGACCGCTGAGCAGCCCTGGCACTAAACCTTCCCTGATGGGCAGCATTAAAAAAATTTGCATTTATCCCTTGCCTTTCTGCTTTCTTCCTGGAAATGTCTTTCTGCTCCAGGTTTTTCATGAAGACCCTTCCAAGCATTTTGACCTGGCAACCTTGTGCAAAGTAGTTACGGCTTGGGGAGCAGGGAGATGAACTAGGCTGGGTTGCCTTCCAGATGTAAGGCCAAGGTTCTTGGGTGCCGATGGGAATGGGACTGGAGCCTTTCCTGACGCTTCAGCAGAGCACGCTATTAACCTCATGAGAGCTATCACAGCTCCAGCGAGGGCAGTGGGTGACTTTTTAAGGTTGTCTTTATGGATTTGAATGCTTTTCCCAGCTGGCTTTTGCTGTAAGAAGTGTGAGAAAATGGGAGCAGAGATTCATAGAGGAGAAATTTGATGGGGAAGGGGAGGGGGAAAGGAGCCCAAGAATTTATTCTGAGTCCACCTGTGTGTGTGTGCATGCATTTATTTCTGCTTAAGCATTGACATTCCTCAAAGTACTCTCATTTGATAGCTCTGAGTGCCCTAATGATAATTACATTTACACTAAATGTGGAGCAGCATCAATACCGATACACAAATAGTTTAAATCTGCCAGCCAGCTGTCTTAACTAATCAAATGGAGATTGTCCCCAGTCTCAGTCAGCAAAGACAGAGAAGAATTCATCTTCTTTAAGCAAGAGCAACATGGAGGGTGGCTGTACTGTTAAGGGTGTCCTTCTAAGAAAAAGAATTCGGAGAGGAACAAGCAAGCAGGATCTGTCTGTCTCCAGCCTAAACCAAGCTGCGTTGACTTGCATCAGCCTCGGGGTCCGGAGTGTAGCTTGTGTGACTTAGAACAAATGGTTAGTTTTTTAAAATGTACGAATTTTGCAGAAGTGATTGACTTTCTCTGCGCTCAAATGGAAGTGTCTCTGGTTCCATCCTTTGGTATGGTCATACTCAAAAAGCAAAATTTACTTGCTGTTATTTTTGGAAGGAAAAGAGGCTTTAACCTTGAGGTGCTGAAACAGCAAATAAGATACTGTGTTCAGGTAAGGATCTGTGACCTGTAGCAGGTGTGAGGGCTGCAGAAGTGACCTGCTTTTACTTCACAGCATAGAGCGGAGGGAACCTTGCTGAGTGCTAATTAATTGTTGCTTTCATGCAAAATAATTCTTACCTTCAAATAGCCTTGAAAAGAAAAGAGTTCTCCCAGTTTTTTCATCTAAGAAAAAGTTGATATTCAATTACGGCTCCATGAAATGGGATCGAACTCCAAGGACTGAGCTCTTTAAAACTATGGATTTTGAACTTACATAGTTTTTCTACTATTTAAGCAGGCCATACTTAATTTAAAAATAATCCTCTCTGTTTCAGTGCATTATTGTGAAGGATTTTTTTGGTTTTGAGGAGCGTTGTTTTTACTATGGAAATACCTCCTCTTTGGGTTTTTGTGGGGGTTTTTTGTGGGGATAACGTTGTGTCTGGTCTTTCGGGGGTTCTGCATGCGCTATTTTTACTGAGGCAGTAATATTGTCTGACTCAGTGTCATCAACTTGCATGGGCTTGCTCCTCATGCCCATGCTTACAGTGGGATGGGAAGAGTGTTTGAGCACGAGGAGAAGATGGGGAGTGACCGGCCAAGCTGGGCACTGACCCCTGGATGAGACCTGGATGGCTCCCGCCAGCCTGCGGGTGGGAAGGTGCCTGGGCACGTGCCGTGGCACAGGGGGCACGGTTCCACTGGCAGCCCGAGTGTGGGACGGCCAGCTCGCCTCCATGCGCGGGCCACGAGGTCCTGAAAAATGAAAACAGTTTTGTACCAGAGGAACCACCCACTCAAAATACATAAATGAGACTCTTCGATACGTAATACTTTAAAACAGAGCAGAGCACACGGGAGATTTCCAAGGAGTGTTTATTATGGTGATGGGTAGAACCGAATGAGTAAAAGCCTCAGTTGGCTCTCCGTTCTGGAAGGTCCTCATTTCTGATTATAGTCATGATGATAAAGCAATTAAATGCCAGTGCGCATATATCTTCCATGTCTGTGAGTCTTCTGGTGTAATTATATAATCAAAAAATGCCATTAAAGAGCAATAATGTTAGTGCATTGCTTGGAAGAACTGCCGAGCTTGAATGCTAAGTGTACAAAACGACAAAAGTCCAAAACGTACCGCAGTCTTCAGGGCAGAACGTGCACGACTGGATGGCACAGTCGCTCTCTCTGCTGATTCCTAATGAATGGCAATTACCTCCTCTTGTATGGCACCTTCGTATTTACGTGTTGCATAAATTAGAGTAGAAAGGCGTGCGAGTGCGGCTTGTGTGCTGTGCATTTCCAAGATCATTAGTTTTAGGACTATCTTTAAAACATTTGTGTTTTCATTAGGGTGCGAGCCCTACTCAGCTTTGATTGGGTCCAGTCTTTTGGAATGACTTCTGGAACTTGTGACCAAAAATGTCTCCCTGACCATCATCTAGACAGACCAGGGGCTGTTCAGCTCTGGCCCTGTTGGTACACAGAGAGGATAGAGAAATTTTTTGTGTTCCAGGATCAATGAAGCATCTTTTATGTTAGAGCTTTAAGCTGAGTTAGGAAAGCAAATAGGGAGTTTTGAGTAAGGATTTAATTTCTGTTGTCTGTCCCGAGTGCAATGAGTGCCAGCATCAGCTGGTCTGGCTGCACCGTAACCGGTCGGAGGGATGCCGAGTGGCTGAGAGTTATCTAACCTTGAAGTGATGGAGACCTTGCTGCACAGAGTTTGCTACTTATCCCACGAACAGGGGTGAAGCTAGCGAGTCAGGTGAATGTGAAATAAAGTTGATGGATTCATGGATATTGGGGTCAAAAGGGTCAACTCGATTTTAATTTTTTCTGACTACCTTTGTAGCACGTCAAGGAATGTCACCCATTTATTCCCATCTAAAGCCTAATGCCTGTATTTAGCTAATGCACAAATGTATTACAGTAGTGCCTTTGTCTGTCACTGATGGAAATATTCAGTTGTATGCCCAGAAAGATTTTTGAGGGGATCAATTCCTTCTCTTCTTAACCTTCTCCTGGAAAATTGGCACTTTGAAGAAAAGGAAATTGGCAGAAAATAAATGCTCAAATCAAGATGAAGTTGTTGTTAAAATTAAAAGCAAATGGATAAATACGGTGTTTTCCCATATGTAGTTGTCCGTTAACAAAATGCTAGCTGAAATCTCTTTGTGTAAAATATTTTGATTTATGAAAGTTGTACTTTGGGGGAGAAATTAAAATATAACTGTATCGAGCTTAATGGCATCAACCCCAAATAGATGGGGTAAAAAAAAATCAAATCTTATTAATTATTTCCATGATTTTCAGGGAAGACTTATTTTCCATAGTAGCGCTCTCTTCCTACCCAGCCTCTGTTCTGGCTGAACTTGGAGCAGTTGCTTTTCATTCACATATTGATTTTTTTGTCGCTGCGGTAGATCCATACAGTGTCAGCTCCTTTAAAGAGCGTTTTGCCTTTTAAGTACTTGTAACCTATCTGAGAAGAGATGGCAAGTAGCAATGTGCTACGGCTTTACATTTAAATGAATTTGTATTGATTGCAAATAATGTAAAATACTGTTGTAAACAAACACTGACTGATGTCTCCCAGGTATGGAACTGGGAACAGAAATATGTTCTGTGCCAGTGACTGTGCGTGTAAGATATTCCGAGGCACTGAAGATACTTGCATCTCCAGCTAGCCAAATCCTTTTTGCTGGGAATCCTTTCAGCTTAGCAAATCTAAACTCCAAGTTTGGCATAGCCCACTTAAATAATCCCTGTGTCCTGGCTAGTGTGGCCTCTTCGGTCAAACCACCTGCAAGATCACACCTTGCAAAAACGTGAAGATACATTCCCAAAGGGCAAAGCCGGTTTTATTCAGAATTCTGCGTGGATGTGTATTTCTGGTTTTCGACATTACGTGTTCAGTCACTGGCACAGTGCTGTCTTGCCTCTACCAAGGTTTGCGATGTCATCGATGAATGACGTAAAGGCTGCTTGGGTCCCATCGATCCGTGATCTAGCCCATCGTTTTTGAGTATTTCAGGATTTAGGTTAAGCTGCCAGACCTAGGATTCCTAATTCCATTTAATCACATAGGTGGAAGCGTTCTTGTTTAATAACTTGCATGGTATTCCCTGTTTTTAACTTTTAGATAATTAATTTGCTCTGAAGGACAAGCGGTGTTGATGAATGTATTCTAGAGTTAGAAGCATTTAAATAACAGCTGAAACTAGTTGTGTAATAAACCTACAAAGTATAAAATACATGTAAAGGTTTATCCGAAGGAAAAATGTTCCAAAATTCACCTTTCCTGGTTTGATTGTTGAGGCCATGGATTGATCCTTGGCCTGGGTCGCTGCTTGCTCAGTATCACCACGCTTTTGTACGAGAGAAGGGCACGCCAAAGCGTAAGGGCTGGTGAATGAATCTGAACAGATGCCCAGGAGGTCAGGCCGTGACTCCTGGCCTTAAACTCCAGATTGCCTCCGGAAACTTAATAGTACCCTGCATGAAAGGGGCGAAACATTTATAAAGGAGGTCAGGCATGCAATTAAACTCAAGCGTAATAGTTTTGCTTGCAGTCTTTTTGAAGTTAGGATTTAAAAACCTATTATTAAAAAACCCAAACAAACAGAAAAATTGCAGTTGCAGATTTGTTTCATGTTTTGTTTTCATCACTGGGGGAAAGCACCTTTTTTAGAAACGTTTCTTTTAAGAAGAACCAAACTGCCAACTAAGTGAGTGTGCGTTTATTTCTTTGAAATTTTCTTAGATGTCTGAGAGCAACGCAAAGAAAGTGATGGCGCAAAAGACTGCGAAGCGTTAGCGCAGCCTGCATGTAACCTGGCTCAAAAGCGCGCGGGTGGCGTGGTCGCTGCGGGGGGAAAGGCAGCGCTGAGCTCATTTTGCTCGATGCATCGCAGCGTTGCCAGCCCTTCTGCTGGGTGCAGAGCCGGTGCTTGGTTTGGCGCTGAGTGTGGAGGCTGTGCTGCCCCAAATCCAGTGGTCCCAGCACGCTTGCTGTCCGAGGGCAGCCCTTCCCGCCCCGTTGGGGACGCTTCCAGCCCAGCCCTCGCGAGGGGACGGCGAGCCGTGTGTGGCTCGGGAGCAGGGGTGGATTCTCCAGCTTGAGTTTATAACAAGCACAGGGCAAGACGACACCAGCTTTATTTAGACAGTGCTTACTCTCACATGTAATGAGCCCTTTAATTAGGTTTTCAAAATGTGACAAAAAAGTCTCTAATTAAAATATTTATAGTTGGGTTTTTGATTTGAGTCTTCAGCACATACATAACACAAAATTTGTCATCTGAGGTAAAGCATCTGGCGAGTTGGTAAGTGTTGGCTCATGAGCTGAATGTGACTATTTTGGGATTGGGAAGTTACTCGGATGTAGTACGGATACGTCCGAGGAGGGAGGTGGCTAAGACAAGGGTGGCAAGTTTAGGATGTGGTTTTTCTTAAGGCTTTCTTCAGGCCGACAAGTTTAGGCACCAGCTTATCCAGCTGCTTTTCCAGAGCTCCTTTAGAGACGATAGACATGTCCATGGGTGCCTACCATCATGTGAATTCATAGTGCCCCCTGCGGAAATCAGCCTCCTAAGGTGGACACAGGTCCTAAAGCAGTTGGGGTCCCAGGTACACAAAGGTTTCCTCCAAATTCTTGTCTCTGCAGTGCTGTGATGGTGGGGAAAACTCAGGCATCCTCATTAGTTATCATTTGAAGTCCTGCTTGTTTTAACCTGCTGGCAAAGAGTCAGCAGAGGGAGAGGGCAAAGAAATCTGGTGTGAACCTGGGGCTGAGCAGCGTCCCACCGGCCCCCGGCCACCCCTGGCCGCCTGCCCCTGCAGCCCCGCAGTAAGGAGCTGGAAATCCCGGCAAAACAGAAACCTCCGCAAGATCCACGTTTGTGGAGGAAGGGGCAGAGCTTATCTGCAACTCTTCTCCTCTGGAGTTCTCCCAGACCCATTTCCCATCCTGAAATGGTTTTCATTTTGATGGAAAAGTTTGCCAGTGTTTCTGCTTTTTAATTTTTTTTAGCATTATTTGTTAAGTCCTCGCAGAAAGCCTCTCTTTCTTTCCTAGAGCAACTCTTTTAAGAGGACTTGTTTGATCTGTTGTCTTGTCTAAGATTATGGCTAATTACTCAATAAAGAACTTTCTTTCCGAGGCCTTTTTTCCCCCCCTTTTAAGTATCATCTCACGGGGTGAAATTTCTTCCTCTTTTGATTTTACTCCATCACAACGGAGCTTTCATCAAGACATGTCTCAGAATCTGAAGGGAGCAGTTAGTGCAAAACGAAGCTTTTAGATTTTTTTTCTCTTTCCTTTTTATGCTAAAGCTGAAAGATGAAGCATATGGGAAAGAAAAATAGCATTAAATCTCCCACTCCAGCAGGAGAGGCACTAAGGAGCTGGCCACTGCAGGAGAGGTTTGAGCTGCATGCTTCATTTACTACTTTGTGTAGACATAACAAAGAATTTACTTTAGTCCCCTTGGTGCTCGCACAAGCTCTTGTGCTGTAGGCAGAGGGAAAGCAATGAGCCCAGTGTTACAGCACAGCAGTGCACTGGGAATTAAGGTGGTTTAAAGACAAATGTTTCCTTAATAATCTCATAGTATAGACCTAGTTCCTTTCCGGTTTAGGTTTCCCATTTCTGAAAAAGGAGCTTTTGTGCCATGTGCCAATAGATTTATTTGAATGTGGCATAAAATGGGGCCCGTAGCAGAAATTTTACTTAATAATTCAGAAAATAAAATAATAATAATTAGGAAAAAAAAGCAAAAAGGAAGGAAAAAAGGTCCTGTCATAGGACATGTGTCAGGATTATTTCTTCCAACAAAAAATAAAAAGTAGAGGGGGAAATGTCAGGGAGAGGGAAACGTCAGGAACCTTGAAGTCATTTAGAATTAGTGAACTTGTTCTATTAAGGGAGGAAAAATACTGGCCTGTTGCTTAGTCTAAATTTTGAATTAGAGATTTTATAGTTTTCGTACATCATTAGCCTCTTAGAAAAGTCTTAAAGATGAAAAGACCCCAAAGGGGGCTTCCAATGTTAGAGACTGGGAGGGAACCTGTCAGACTCCAATCTAAACCGAACCTTAATCCCTAGGAATATTGAAATGCCCGTTGTGGCATCACGGACATTTATACAGCACCGCGTTGTCACATCGCAGAACACAGCACTATCACTGAAGTAATGGGACCAGATCAAAGGGCTGATTGAAAGGCAGAGGTTTCCGTACGCATGCATCTCGTTACATTGACAAGCAGAAAAATATTGAAAAGCACTGGACCATTTAATTGAGTTTGTGAAAAATGTCCAGGTATGTATGGCTGGGCTGTGTGCGTAATTTAAGCATTTCTGCTTGCAAATGAAGTGGGCCCATCTATTCTTCAGGTAGTTTTTATGATTTTTTTTTTTTCCAAAACATTCTATGATTCTATGATTCTATGAAACATGCCAAGTAAACAACTTGCTGCTATCCCGCCCCTGCCTTAAGAACCAAAAGAGTTTGTATGTTTTTTTTTTTTTTATGAGACATCTATTCAGACTTAGAAAATAACAAGGAGAGAAAAATGGGTTCCTCTATATCCCATTGAGAAGAAAGAATGGTAGAAATAAGGGGAATTTAATTAAAAATAAAAGGTCAAATGGATTCAGCTCTCCTCCTGCCATGTTGCTTAGGTTAAATCATCTTAGGTAAAGTTGTGCCTTGGGGGAGGAAACTTTTGTTAAATTCATACAGAGACGGGGTCTGTAAATACTGAACATAAAAAGAAATAATTTTAAAGCTCATGTTCATTGTCTTGTCTAGAAAGATCCTGTAAAATAAATAATGTAAGTTTTCTTTTCTTTGTGTTCTGGCTGTTCTGAGTAGGCAGCGTTGCATCAAGCGCTGTGCAGCCTGTTCTGAGGAAGCAGAGCTGGGGAGAACCCCTTCTTCTCTCCCTTATCGACTGCCCAGGAATTTTTTCAACCAGTTGCCCAGCTTTTCACTACCCCGTTTCAGGTTTTGCTGGCAAGAAGTAGAAGTGTCAAAGATAATAAAGTTCCTGCAAGGATTATAGGTGGCCATAAGAGGAAAAATTCTCTACCAAAGCGAAAAATCTGTAATGTATCTTGTACCTTATTTGACACGGGGGCATCTAGGTGACAGCAAAACCTTGTAACTGCTTCCACTGCAGGAAAACCTTGTCTAAGCTCGCAGTTAAGCATGGTGAAGCCAGGTTTTGTTAGTGCTGGTATTTCCAGATCTACGTGTTTCGTTAGCGATGAGGGAAATAGGGGATTGCCCAGTATTTAATGTGTTTGTGGGGTGTGATCCCCAGCCCCCCTGTGTGCCTCGTTCTCCGGTGGCATGAACAACTGCCATTTGTCTTTTACTTTTTCAACAGAAGCAAAAGTGTTTCCTTGACTTGAGAAAATATTTATGTTGTAACACATGTTAAAAATATTATTTTGGCACTTCATAAGTAGGTTCTGCAATGCAAAATATGGAAATGATAAAGTTCAGTGTTTGGTCCTGTCACAGCAATGCTGTGATTTTACCAGCAGCTGAATCTTCTCTCGGGGCTGCCCTCTCATCCTGGCAATGCGCTTTTTGGTTTATATGAAGTTGTCTCTCAAGCTTTCACACAATTTGATCACCTAAAGAGATCTTTGTCTGTGAGGGAATATTGAGGTAGACTTCCGTCTTGCCCAGTCCTTCGTTGTGGTATTAGCATTCATTAGTTGTCACTGTATTTCAGGAAAACAAAAATACAGGTGATTAATGAAATGAACAGAAAAATCAGGTCTTTTGCAGGCAGAGAGGTGTCACAGTATTTAAAGTGTAACGAATTTTTCTGGGATAGAATAATGATTGCTGTCAGCTGGCAATCAGCTCGTTATTCAGAGGACTCTCTCATTCCCATCAGCCTTATTTCTTCAAATGTTCCAATTCTCTTACAAGTTATTAGGAGAAAGTCCTGTTTACTGAGGTCTCCGGCATTCCCTGAGATCCTGGAGCTAGTCCCAAGAGGAGTTTTGAAAATTGTTTCACTCAAACTGAAAAAACCCACAAGTTTAAGCATAAGGACTTGCAAACCTAATTATTTGGTACGTGTGTGTTTGTAGAGTAAGACCTAGTGAAAACAGGATCGTGTGTCTTGGGGAATACCTTTAGGATAACGATGGGGGAGAGGATTTAGCAGCTCTTGGGGCCGGCTGGCTAGCAAACACAGGCCAGTTGGCACGCAGAGCGAGCATCTGTCCCTGATGCAGAACTTCTCCTGATTAGACATTTTGAAGCACATGTTGGTACTAGGGAGTGGAAAAATCTGCTTCAGTTTTGAACTTAACCAGATTAAAGAGAGTGTAAATTTAAAGTTGGCTTCCGAGGAAAGATTGCCTCTTTAGCTGTACCCATCTTTGGCAAGTGAAATCTGCATTTGCCTGCTTAGTTTCAGAGAGATCCTTTCGCTTCTGTACGTGAGAATGAAATTACGCCCCAAACAGTTCGGGGAGCATTGTCTTGTGTTTTCCAGATTAGACACTGGAATTGCTGGACTCAGTTCTGCACTGAGTGACTGATGGCTTTTCCTAGCTAGACTGCAGTTTAAATCTTCACGTGTTCAGATTCCACGACACTTTGCAACAAGAAAGTCAAACGTCGGTGTTAGTGAGGTCTAATTTCTTATGTAACTTGAAGAACTAATTACAAAACCGTTTATGAATTTTAAGCCCTATGCTTCGTGAAGTTTCCCGGAGTGATCTTTGGCCCTGACTATTCCTCACTTGTGACCACTGGAGTTTTCTCCCTCTGCTGTGATACCGTTATTGCCTCATGGTTTAGCTCCGCTGCAAGAAGAAGAGTTGAGCTGCGGTGGCATCAAGACCGTGGGTCAGACGTGCCGGGCCATGCCCGAGCTCAGCCGAGGTGATGCAATTTGCTTACCGTATTCTTGAAGAAACCCCTAAACGTGGTTATTTCCCCCAAACGATAACGTGCATCTGAGATACCATTTCTTCTGATTAAATGCCAGAACACGTGGCCAAAGATGACACAGTCTGTGGGCTGCTAAAGCGGCAGCTTAGGTATCTTGACAACTGCTTAATAAAAGGAATATGGAAAGGAAAGCCACCACGTGCACTCCCCTGAATTCTGATGATGCCCCGTGGTTTCTGTTTTGACGGCGGCGGTGGCAGCCGGCGCGTACGCTGTTCTGCGTGATTGTTAGCTGCGGGAGGCTGGTATTTTTATTTATCTGCATGCCACAGAGTTTCCCACAAACCTTCCACACCTGTGCTACCTTGTTCAATAACTGAAAATGAGTTGAAGCCAGCTGTTGGGATGAGGAAAGACACTTTGTCATACTTTAATTTTTGTCGTGTTACGGTGGGAGCTTTCTTCAGGGGTCTGAGACGGCTACTGAGAAGATACGTCAAAACCAAACGACGTTCAGCACAAACGCTGAGGAGTTTGGGGTGTTTTTCAAGGAAGGGGAAATACATTGCCTTTGGAGATCGCCGTGTGCTCTGTATTTAAATATAGGTATCTTGATTACCTGCACATTAGCCAGAATAGTTACAATAGCACAGTCACTGCTGATTTTGAAGTAAGACTTTCACTTAAGTATGTGATTAGGGCACAAAGGATTTCTGTCACCAAAAAAAAGGCCACATTGTAGGAATTTATATTGGCCAAAGTGTTTTACAAGACGTATTTAACAACGAGTCTGTTCTGGCGGTCACCCAGGAGCTGTGCCAGAGGACTGGGTAAGCCAACCCACTTTCAATAAAATTGCTCTTTCTTTTCTTCCCTCTGTTAATTTGGCTGCTTAGGTCTACAAAGGTAGCTGCTTAATTGTGGCAATGTTAGCTGAGGGGAAGGCTTTTCATGCTGTCCCCATTAGGAGGGGGAATTGCAGCCCTGTTTCAAGGTTGCAGTCGCGTTTGAGTGCAAAGGGAGTGGAAAGCCCACTTGCCACGGTGGGCACGGCGCTTTTTTCCTCCCAGCATTTCCATGGGTAAAAAAGCATTTCCATGGGCTTTTCTCGGGGATTTCCTTCCTGGATTTGCACCGGCAGTGTCCAGTGGGTTTTTTTGGTTTGGGTTTTTGGTGGGATTTTTTTCCTTCCGCCTCTCCTTCTAGCTTTCTCTAGTTTGAGTGCAGCAGGGCAATAAATCCTCCCATCTCCTGCAGGTGTTGGGACTGCCTGGTGATGTGCATAGGGTGGTGAAACACTGGAAGGGGTTGCCCAGAGAGGTGGTGGAGGCCCCATCCCTGGGAACATTCAAGACCAGGCTGGATGGGGCTCTGAGCAACCTGATCTGGTTAAAGGTGTCCCTGCTCCCTGCAGGGGGGTTGGACTGGGTGCCCTCTAGGGGTCCCTTCCAACCCAAACCATTCTATGATTCTATGGTATTTTGGGCATAGTGGGCAAAACCACATGTGGCTCTTCTGGTTACTTTGTATGAAGAGTAGGAAGCCAGTGTGGATCATCTTGGTATTCCTGAATTATTTCTAACAACCCCTATTTACCTGACTTTGCTCTTCCCAGAAAATTGCTGCTTCACAGGTAGCACAGTTGGTCCACTGAGCCATCAGCATATTTTTTTGATGACCATTATTTTTCTGGTTCAGATTTCAAGCATGGCTGGAGGTTGAAGCCACTATTATTGAACGGTGCAAACAAGACTACAAATAAGCTCCAGAACTGCTGATTGCATTCATTCTTTTGAACCTTTAACAATGATGTTTTGCCACAAATATGTTGAAAGCTTCATTTTTTTACTTCACTTTAAGTCCTTTAATTAGAGGACAAAATTTAGTTACTGCATGTAACTTACTGTACCACAAGCTATGCTGGGATAATACTGTATTAAACTAGTAACTGTTTCATTAACCGTGTTAATGGTCCCATAATTGGAGCATGGAAGTTCAATGTCTGTCTTTTAATATCGTTGGGTTTCAGCTTTGTTTACAGCTCTGTTGGCATTGCTTGAAAAAAAAAATACGTTGGTGTGTCAGCAGGTATTCTGACTTTATAGTAGGCAGACCTTTTAATTGCCCTCATTGTTGAGGAATTAATTTCTATTGAATTTTGAGAAGTGATAGCTGCTGAGGCGTGTAATCGGGTTGGGATGTATTCTGCAAACACGAGTCCGCGGCCCCTGGTGCGACGGCTGTTGTGCCACCTTTGTGTTTTGCCGTGTGTTGCAGAGATATGGACAGAGTGAGTTTCGAGGGGAAAAAAGAAAGATGTTTGACTGGGTCAGCAAGCTCCACTTCTGCATTTGATGAATAATTAAGTGATGTTAATGCTGTTGTCGCCATTGAGATGACTCTTCCACTGTGAGTTCTGCCTTTGCATGAAGGCAAACACCTGTTTATCCTGCAGCAGAGTTGAACTCTGTGGTTTTATCTCCCCCCAAATTACTTTTTGGAATGAAATTTCTAGTGCTGAGTCATACTTCTGAGATTTTTTTTTTTCCTTCCTACAAATTTGTACGTTAAATTGTATTTGGCTTATTGGAGCATGCAACATGTACTGCTGTGTGTGCGTTAGAAGCAAACCCCCCCCGCCTGCTGTTGGTCATCAACTGCTCTACAGTCAAAGTCGCGCTGTCAGAGCTGTTGTGTTTTCCATAAAGTTTGGAAACGGGACTTTGACAGCGTTCCTGATAGCATGCAAGCCTGGATTCACTTGTTTTCCTTTCCTGACCTCCCATAACGAACGCGGGATGCGGGTGTACTTGAGCGCTCGGTTCATTTTCCTTGAATGAGAACAGATGTGTCAGCTCCTTTCTGGGCCTTTTGGCATCCTGAGAGGTCCAGCGCTGCCCTGCAGTGTTCTCCAGAGTCCAAAACTTTTGAACTGGGTCGGTGGCTCATACCGTGACCATTGTAGCTCTGTGACCGGTCAGTAACTGCATCCAGTAAAACTGAAAGTCCCCAGAGAAATGCCC
The DNA here is from genome assembly GCF_000687185.1 of Egretta garzetta. Taxonomy (NCBI): domain Eukaryota; kingdom Metazoa; phylum Chordata; class Aves; order Pelecaniformes; family Ardeidae; genus Egretta; species Egretta garzetta. The sequence continues at coordinate 2,186,754 of NW_009260430.1, read as the reverse complement.
AGTGATTAAAATGCTGAATAAATCCTTTCTAGGAAATAACTTAAGAAGGGCTGTAAATAACTCTGTATAAATACATTATGAATCCGTGAGACTTGGGAGCGGAAGCACGGGGAACTGGAAGGGCACACTGATAACTTTTTTCAGGTCACTTGGTAGCTGATGAATAGGTGCCATGTGATAGAACTTGCTGGATTCTGAACTTGGTAAAATACCAAGTTTTCTGGGGCACTGTAGGGAATACGTGCTTGGTTAATCTTTATTTTATTCCTTTTTTTTTTTTTTTTGGCATTGAATATGTAGGAGTTCTGGGAGCCAGCGTGCAAAGTAATCCATCAGCTTTTCCATTTGATTTCACGCAGCCTGGTGGTGGGAGCATCGGCCGATCCCGCCTGGCGTCCTGGCCGAGTGCTCTTCTGGGTCGCTTTCCCTCTACTTTGGTACTCGAGGGGAGCGAGCGGGAGGGATCACCAATTCGCATGCGCTACGGAGAATAGTTTAGTAGGAAATCCCGCTGACGTGCACTTCTTGGGGCTGTGAAGGCAAAACGTGCCTTTCTCTTGGATTTGACCAAAAGTCCAATCTGTTTTCTCAGTCGTTGAGGCAGGATTTGGTCCTCTGGGAAAAACAAAAAAGAATTGCTATCGATGTGCATTGGTACGGCCCTCTGGGAAAAACAAAAAGAATTGCTGTTGATGTGGCTTGGTATGAAGGCGAGTTTGTATTTCGGATCACATCGCAGCTGGGCAGTTTCTTTCCAGGCTGTGTTCAGAATTACCCCTGTCTATCGTCCCGGGGTGACTCCGCTCCCCAGTCCTGCTGGCCGTCGTTCAGCTCCTGCGGAGGGGCTGCGCTCGCGTCCCGGGGAGGGAGACCTTGCTTGTGGGGACATTTTGGGGTGGAAACTGGAGAGGCAAAGGCTGGATTTCTGCCTGCGCTCCTACCAGTCGTGGGCCCAGAGCCCTGGGGGGTCACTGAGCTACCAGGAACACCCAACACCCTAATAAATACCTCGTTTGAGGCGCAGGATATCGGCAGCAGGCGCAGGATATCGGCAGCAGGCGCAGGTTGGTGATGGGTCTTTTTAAGCACCCTCCCAAACATATTATTTTTTCCAAGCTGAAAGAATGAATTGAGTGCTTTTAGGAGCAATAAGTACAGTAGCATGTAAACGACAAAGTAAAATATTGCATTCTTGGTAAAGCTGCAAAGTAATCCTGAAATCCTCTTTTAATATTCTCCAGTGTGTTTTGCCCTATTTCGAGAAATTACACTGAGGCTGTTAAGATTGTTAATTCCTTTCGCCCATTGCTGCTATTCTGACTTCGGTTCTGTCATTTATAAAAGTTCAGTTTAATACTAGAGACAGGAAAATAACCTCCAGAAATGCTTTTGCTATCTCTGGAGGAAATAGGATTTTTATTTTATATATAAACATTGGATAAATGAGTGCATTGCCACAGCAAGTACCACCTGTAGTTAAATGGCTGCTGTTTCTGCAGAGAACCAGAAAAGCTCTATTTTCCAATTACAAATGGGAAAATCCACAGGGTGATATTAGATTAATTGACAGGCAGCCATGCATGAGTAATCCTGCACTTCCAAATGTAAATAACAAGTGCTTTGGAACAGTTAGAATAAAGATTTTTATATTTATTGAAATTAATCCAAAATTCAGAGCTGTGTCTGTACACAGCAAAGAAATAAGTGATCATTAAACAAAATCCACCGCCTTGCCTGTGCCGCACAGGACTTGTGTACCAGCCTTTTGAAAAAAAATCATTGTTAGAGTAATTGCATTTCTTTCTGCTTTAGCATGTAACGGCTCCAACATCACAGTTCAAAATGGGAAGAAAAATGTGCTTTAAGTGGTTTTACTTAACTAATTACATGGTTAGGCGCGTAATTTAAATAAAACGGCTTGATTTGTTAATAAGTTGTTTAATTTAATAGGGGGGAAAAAGTGCTGCAGCAGTTTGTCTTACCCCCCTGCAGTTTAACACGGTGTATGGCGTGCTCCTGCTGGTTAACATGGAAAACCACGTTTCACGTGACGACTGAACTTTCGGAAGTAATACACCACCACCAAATAAACCCCCCCAAACCCGAAAGAGACATTAAACCCCTGGTAAGATGTATTTCTCTCCTTCCCAAAAATAAATCAATGGAAGGAAATCACACTACATGTGCATAATTTTATTTTGTTTACTTTTATGCAAATCAGGCTACGGTGCGTGAATTTGTTGTAAACTCTGGTACGGACTAATTTGATATTGTCCCAGAAAGGTGTACACTTGAATATTTAACAAAAGCGACGATGCCAATGAATAGATGACATTAAAAGCATTACTTTTGCATAATTTATGTTCAGTGGTGCCGATATCAGGCTTCACTTCATCACCCGCTTACACAGGGAGTGCTAGATGTTTCAAATCTCATTAAGCTATTTATTCATTGTAATGAATGATTTTAATGTACTGTATTAAGGTTATGCCACACTGCACTGTTCAAAAATCCATCTTACTGTACATATTTTAATGTTTGCAGGCAAATTAATACCTTTATTACTGCCTCAATGGTTGAGTGGACACCGTTCATACATTAATCATTGTTGTCTCTGCTTCATCCCACTCCTTTGCTTAGGTTTATAATGCCATATTCCTCGATAGAGATGTAATAATCTGGACATCTCTGCCTTTGTATGCAAAGCCTAATGTCAAAGGCTGGTGGTAATCACGTTACTCAGGTCTCCTTAGATCCACAAAACGTGTGGCGTTTCCCTGCACGTTGTCAGAAATACATTGAATTTTAAAGTAAAAAAAAAAAAAGTACAACCCTTGCAGCCCCAGCTCACTTCCCTTCCAAA
>NW_009260430.1:2175700-2183823 GCF_000687185.1 Egretta garzetta | reverse complement strand
GGAAACTGGAGAGGCAAAGGCTGGATTTCTGCCTGCGCTCCTACCAGTCGTGGGCCCAGAGCCCTGGGGGGTCACTGAGCTACCAGGAACACCCAACACCCTAATAAATACCTCGTTTGAGGCGCAGGTTATCGGCAGCAGGCGCAGGATATCGGCAGCAGGCGCAGGTTGGTGATGGGTCTTTTTAAGCACCCTCCCAAACATATTATTTTTTCCAAGCTGAAAGAATGAATTGAGTGCTTTTAGGAGCAATAAGTACAGTAGCATGTAAACGACAAAGTAAAATATTGCATTCTTGGTAAAGCTGCAAAGTAATCCTGAAATCCTCTTTTAATATTCTCCAGTGTGTTTTGCCCTATTTCGAGAAATTACACTGAGGCTGTTAAGATTGTTAATTCCTTTCGCCCATTGCTGCTATTCTGACTTCGGTTCTGTCATTTATAAAAGTTCAGTTTAATACTAGAGACAGGAAAATAACCTCCAGAAATGCTTTTGCTATCTCTGGAGGAAATAGGATTTTTATTTTATATATAAACATTGGATAAATGAGTGCATTGCCACAGCAAGTACCACCTGTAGTTAAATGGCTGCTGTTTCTGCAGAGAACCAGAAAAGCTCTATTTTCCAATTACAAATGGGAAAATCCACAGGGTGATATTAGATTAATTGACAGGCAGCCATGCATGAGTAATCCTGCACTTCCAAATGTAAATAACAAGTGCTTTGGAACAGTTAGAATAAAGATTTTTATATTTATTGAAATTAATCCAAAATTCAGAGCTGTGTCTGTACACAGCAAAGAAATAAGTGATCATTAAACAAAATCCACCGCCTTGCCTGTGCCGCACAGGACTTGTGTACCAGCCTTTTGAAAAAAAATCATTGTTAGAGTAATTGCGTTTCTTTCTGCTTTAGCATGTAACGGCTCCAACATCACAGTTCAAAATGGGAAGAAAAATGTGCTTTAAGTGGTTTTACTTAACTAATTACATGGTTAGGCGCGTAATTTAAATAAAACGGCTTGATTTGTTAATAAGTTGTTTAATCTAATAGGGGGGAAAAAGTGCTGCAGCAGTTTGTCTTACCCCCCTGCAGTTTAACACGGTGTATGGCGTGCTCCTGCTGGTTAACATGGAAAACCACGTTTCATGTGACGACTGAACTTTCGGAAGTAATACACCACCACCAAATAAACCCCCCCAAACCCGAAAGAGACATTAAACCCCTGGTAAGATGTATTTCTCTCCTTCCCAAAAATAAATCAATGGAAGGAAATCACACTACATGTGCATAATTTTATTTTGTTTACTTTTATGCAAATCAGGCTACGGTGCGTGAATTTGTTGTAAACTCTGGTACGGACTAATTTGATATTGTCCCAGAAAGGTGTACACTTGAATATTTAACAAAAGCGACGATGCCAATGAATAGATGACATTAAAAGCATTACTTTTGCATAATTTATGTTCAGTGGTGCCGATATCAGGCTTCACTTCATCACCCGCTTACACAGGGAGTGCTAGATGTTTCAAATCTCATTAAGCTATTTATTCATTGTAATGAATGATTTTAATGTACTGTATTAAGGTTATGCCACACTGCACTGTTCAAAAATCCATCTTACTGTACATATTTTAATGTTTGCAGGCAAATTAATACCTTTATTACTGCCTCAATGGTTGAGTGGACACCGTTCATACATTAATCATTGTTGTCTCTGCTTCATCCCACTCCTTTGCTTAGGTTTATAATGCCATATTCCTCGATAGAGATGTAATAATCTGGACATCTCTGCCTTTGTATGCAAAGCCTAATGTCAAAGGCTGGTGGTAATCACGTTACTCAGGTCTCCTTAGATCCACAAAACGTGTGGCGTTTCCCTGCACGTTGTCAGAAATACATTGAATTTTAAAGTAAAAAAAAAAAAAGTACACGCCTTGCAGCCCCAGCTAACTTCCCTTCCAAAATCCTCCGTACTGTTTTCTGGGCACAGCAAAGACGGGCAATAACATTCCATTGCACCATCAGCAGGCAATCTAAATTAAAATTCTTCCACTCCTACAATAAATCTGATCGGATTTGCCCGTTAGATGCATTTTTAAAAACATACTAATTACAAAGTGCCAATATTAGGGTGGCTGATGCGGGTTTCGTACCTCACTGTTAACAGAGCAGAGGGCAGATGGCCAGTGTTACGACTGAACTTGCAAATTATATATATTCAATGTGATTTAATAAATAATCTCTTTTCAATTGTCAGTCTCTTCCCTGGAGTTTTTTCACTCCTGGCTCTTTATCATCCGCTCAATGTTTGAAATTGCAGTTGTGTAAAAGGTGATTGGAAATTACTCAGCTGAGGGAGGGGGAAAAGAGTTAAAGGCTGTATTTTACTGAAAAATGATTGTGGAAAACGTGGTTAAATGGGCTTCAGAGAATGAACTGATTCTAGTCCTAAAACTGTGAACTGTTTTGATGGCAAAAGCAAAGCATTAGCTTGAGTTGTAGCTAAACGGACTGCCCAAGTGTTAATTACCTGAAATCTTGATTTCTCTCATAGTATTTCAGATTGGTAGTGGTAGCTTTTAGCCGTGGATGAATTCCTTAACAACTTCAGGTAACACCTGTGTGTTATAACAATAGAAGAACAACAAAGGTTATTTTTCGGTACTTGTTTCACGTCATTAGAAAGCAGGACAGACGCCACTGAAATGCATGCGTGGAACGTGCGGCATCACGTTTGGGAGCTGTGCAAGAGGTAGATGCTGCTTTTGTCTGAAGACCAATAATCTCCAGTGGTTACCACCACCCTGGTGTAAATGCTTTAGACTTTTTTTTTTTTTTTTTAAAACATGCCAAGAAATGTTACATCGCTCACCTTTCTGTTTCAGTTGGGGGGGGGGTGAGAGTGTACTTAGTTGGAATCTGTAACTCCCTGCCATGCTGTTGTACGAGAGCGTAGGTGCTGCTCAGCCCGGTCCGGTTGACATTGGTCCCATCTCTGTGGCAGAGCCTCCCATTTTGGTTGAGGAGGACCTCAAGTCCCTCCAACTGAGAAAGGACAGTGATGTTTCTATCCTTATGATTATGTCAGTAAAGTTTGGGGACAGAGAGGTGTAGGTGGGCAGGGATCAGTGTTTTCTGGTATGATATTGCTTACACATGTAAAAGACCACCTAAAATGGAACCTTCTCTGCCCACAAATTTCTTCTATTTTATAGGCAGTCTGGTACTAAGAGGATTAGTGAAGTTCTTGGTCTCCCGATGGTTTACAGGATCAGGCTCTTTGGGAGGTTACCCTGGGCAGATGCCTACAGCATTGGCATGCCTCTGAGCGAGCTAACAGAATTCCCAGAGATCCCAAATTTGGGCCAGGTTTTTTCCTAGTTGACAGAATGTCAGTGAGCCAGGGAGGAAATTTAAAGGGGTTATCTTCTCAAGATATTAAGCTCTTCCAAGCTGACAGCTTTGTTGCAGAGGTCAGCTAGGAGGAACAAGAAAGAGGCCCTGTGATCTAAAGATGGACTGACAGATATGATTTCTTTTCCCTCTATTGAATTATAATGCCAGTGGTTGTGTCCCATTACTCCTACGAGACTGGAAACCTCCATCTGACATCGGAAGAAATAGATTTTATGTGGTAAAGACACTGATTTTTTTTGTTCACAAACACTCTTTAAGGTGGCTCAAGTGTAAGCCAGCATGTGGGTTGGGCTTGACTGATGAAATCTAAATTAGTTCAGCATCTTGCATAGGTGCAACGTGAATGCGAGCACTGAATATAATTCTTGTCCCTAGTGATGAATCTGTTGAGGTGCCAACCTTGCAGTCTACAAACAAAGGGGTTTGTTGAGCTCAGCTCAGGAGATGCAAAATGCTGAAGGTGTTTTCTGTCTGATTGGGTCTGTGTTTGAAGGGAAATTGCAAGCACAGTTTTCTTGTGTGAATGTTCTCCATAGCTGCGTGGTTGCAGTAATAGTGGGTTCCTTTTTTAGTCTCGTTTTCCATCTAATTTGTTTGACTTCTGTCTGTTGCTACATATCCAGCAGAAAGGTCATCTTGCCTTTTGTGCTCGACTTTTGATGGTGTTGGCTCCATTTTGACAGAGCTGTATCATCAGCTATGATCAGCAGCCTCCCTCATGTAATTAAAGAGAAGAAAATCCTTAGGAAAACCACAAGAAACGTATACAATTATTTTGGGTAGCATTATGTTCAGCAAAGATAATTGGCAAGTTTGAAAGTGCATCTTCTCAGCTATATGTGAAATGTCTAGTACAGTATGCCTAATACAGTAAATGTAGTTAGTGTTTAAACTTTCTTATCAACAGCTCTGTCCGCTGAGTAATGGGATCAGAGAAGAGGGAATAGACTGGGTCAAAGACTGTTGGTTCTACGGCTTTGGAGAAACTGCCCAATTTCTCTCTTCCAGTCCTAAAATGTTCTCTTAAATCATGAAGGCAATTCCAGACATCAGAAGATAACATATGAATTAACTAGTTATACGTAAGAACCATTTTTTTTTAACTTCAATTGTTCATATTGCCTAGTGCTCTGGGTGGCGAGGGTGGCAGAACCTGACTCTGATAACACTGAACATGAGGTTTACCTGGTTGGGTCTGGTGGTAGTAACACATACAGTGGCCATCAGGAGTAGCTGAGCTACAGGCAGACTCGTTCTGTAGAATGCTTGTAAGAGGACAAGTCACTAAAAAGAACGCTATTAAATACACAGTGCATTGCTGTTCTTGAAAGACCCTATATAAACTTTGGAATTGTCTGGCCATTGGAAATAAAGAACAGAGAGGTTAATTAGAAGAGTGGGTCTTGCGGTAAATTCTGAGACCCAGAAATTACGGATAGGTGGAGGAAAAAAAAAAGATTTTTTTTTTGTAACTTTTTCCTCCCCAAGAACTTATGACTAATTGCATAAGCGTATGAGATCACAGCCTTTGAGCTCTTTACTGTCCTTATTCAGAGGAAAACCTAAGGTTTTTTATTCTGTAATGGTACCTGATTTTGTCCAGCTGTTAGTCCCAAGGACTGATCCTGATGTCCTTGACACCAGTGATCTAACTGAACAGTGTGAGTGCAGAAGACAAGACTAAGCCATCTCTGATTGTGCTTAATTCATTAAATGGTGGAATTTATGCCTTTCCTTCCTTGAGGAAGACACGCCCAGCTTGCACAGCCATGGTGGCTCCAATTTGAATGCTTCCTTGTGCATCCACCCCTGCAAAATGGTGTGAAGTCCCCTCTGTGGTCCCTCCTGGAGGGGGTAGGAGTTGTGGAGCCCACCTGCAGTTGGGCTGCTGGAAGAGCTGTGGTTGGGACACCTCTAAGTGCAGATGGGGAAGTGTAGGAGGTGAAGGCACCTCACTTTCACGTGCACCTTTAATCGGCATCATTTAAGAAGCTGTTGGCAAAAAAATGGTTTCAAAGCCCTCGAAGTTTTTTGAAGCTCTCGCATTGGTGACGTTGAGTTTGATCCACCTCCTCTTGCCAAAGCAGGTGTAGGGATCAGGGAGAATGCAAAGTAAATGGGCTCTTCTGAGTTAAGAGGTCATCCAGGAGACTGGTTGAATATTCAGCTACGTTAATGCCAGTAAACTGTCATTTTAAATCTGTGTGATTTTCTGTCTTAAAAACTAGTTGCAGCTGTGTGTTATCTAACAGAAAGGTAAACATCCCAAAAGAGCTGTAGAGACGCGAGTCGTACCTTGGCTGATCTCAGCACTTTGCAAGGGAAGTGTTTCTGGCGGAGCAGCTCCTACAAACAGACAAGAACCAACATCATTTAAAGTGGGAGAAGGTGCAGAGAATGTTTATTAAAGGGAAAATGGAAAGCGTAAGTGCTTTGCTTTGGTACCTGCAGAACACATTAAATCTGACAACAGCAGCTGATGAAGAAGGCCCAGGTGCGGGCGCGTGGCCCCACTGGCTTGTTGACAGAGCACTGCTGGGAATAACAACAGTTTTCGGTGGTGACTGATTAGGCATGGCACTTCTGTCACTCCCTGTAGTGGACCGGAATGACAACCTCCTGTGTTCCATAAAAACGGTTAAACCTTTCTTATCAGACTGAGAAAAAAAATTTAGGAAGCGCTGAAATGAGTTCTCTGTAACCCTAAATCCTTTTCATGGATGCTTTCAGTGCCAGTTATCTGTACGGCTTGAGAGACACCCTACAGAACTTTTCGGGTGCAAGGCAGTGGGTTCATGTAGTTAGATCTCATGTAGATATGTTATGGAAGAAAAATGCGTTCTGGCTTTAAACTTTTCTTCTTTCTTTCTTTTTGGGTCCTAGTAGGCTTGATTTCAGGGAAAGATGGAATCTAATGGTTTCTTCTGCAAGCAAAGCTAAAGCGAGCAGAACGTTATTTTGTGCCTGTGGAGTTACTTCTCATGAGAAGAACCCCCGCATAACTCACGCAGTATGTCCTGGCTGCGATTTGAAGCTAATAGGGATGTTTTACTAAGGCATGCTTCTGGGAATTGAGAGCAATGTGGCACGAAAGAGGTTAAATCAATATACAGATTTTCAGAAATGTATTTCAAAAGGGAATTGCAGCAGTTAATTTTCTCCATTTTTTGGGGAGGTAATAAAAACTAAATGGGTAGGCTACTTAGTACTTCGTGTCTGATAACTCAGACAGCATATATACAAAACCAGTCAATTTTGAAGGCATTTAAGGAATCATGTATTTATGTATGAAAGCAACATGGACGGTGTCCTTGGATGCGCCGTCTTAAGCAGGGAGGGTGTGATGACCTGTGTACGTTGAATTCTGTTTCTTTGGTATTCTTGTGCCACTGACCAAAACCTCCTGATGCTTTGATTTTGCGTTCTCCGATACTGTGGCCTTGGTACCAGGAGATGGTACAGACAGAGATTTGTGAGCTGCTCTTGGACAACTGCAGGCAGATACTCGTTATAGCGCTAACTAAAAATGCTTTGAAATTGGAGATAATTGACACCCTACGTTCGTAACCTCAGTTTTGGTGCCTCCTACCTTTTGAGGACTTGACATTGCAAGTTTTGCACTCCTTAAAGGCATTTCTTCTGGATGCATGCTAACAGGAATAACAGAACGTAGAGGTGCTGTTTGTGAGTGGTGTTGCTGTGAGCGCCGCTCCGTTTGCATAAATGGTGACAGCAAAGGGATGTCGTCGCACTTCTTGGTCCCACTGACAAGAGTGGCAAACTCCTGTTGACTTCACCGTGATGATAATTATGCCCATCCGCTGGAGTCTTCAGTCCACCCAGAGCCATGAAATAACTTAGCACATTCAGTATCCATGTGCCAGGATCTTGCAGAAATGCTGATCCAGTTCAGTTGTTTGATTATTTTTTTTTTATATCACGTTTGAAATACAAATTCTATATTTTCAAATGTCATTTTATTTTAGTATTCGCATAGATGCAGCATCTATTTGTTTATTCTAGCTACATTATTTTATATGCATAATCCATTGATATGCAATAATTAGCTAATTCTTCACTTTGAGGCCCCTCACAAATTCTTTAGCTATGTGAATTCCAATTCGTTAAGTAATTTCCTGAAATCTTAACCTCCATAGTGACTAAAGGAAGCCTTGCTGAAAGCTGGAACACTTTATAGATAGCACTATTTATCCAAAGTTCTATTATTAGCCTAGAAAGAAGGGCTCACCATGTATTTTTATTAAAAATGACAACGTACTTAACATCTTTAATGAAAACTAACCATTGTGATAGGAATTTAGAAACCCTGACACCTTATTTTATAGAAATGAAGTCCCCTAGTATATTAAAATTAACATTTTTTAATAACAAAAAGTGATACAGTCCGCTGGAGTAGGGCTAAATTTATCTTATGATTGTACTTGTCATGGCCTTGAGTATTTATTGAGTAGTTTTAAAAGTTCATTAAACTCAAGAGATTAAATATTGCCCTGAGCAGTGCTCCATAAAAGAAAAAATATAGTGCTATTACTTGGTAAAATGTTGTGCTATGTTGTTAATTTAACTCCCCTGAGCTCTCATCTTCTGATTCAAAAGACATTTCCTCATGCTGTTAAATTTGACATTTTCAAAGAATCTCGGACCGTCTCCACATTCACCAGGAACCCCCTATTTCACGTTCC
>NW_009260430.1:2166833-2175642 GCF_000687185.1 Egretta garzetta | reverse complement strand
TGGCTGTGCCGGGCTCCTCCAGTTGGCCGAGCATCATTTTACTACGTCTCGTTGTTTACCGTGATCTAATTGCTCGCCAGGAGCACATTTCCAGGCACGGGGCAGAGAATAAGCTTAGAATTAATGCTGCTACTGCTATCAGAAATTGGGTTTGCTGTGTCCAAAACTAGCTGTTGTTTTCATTCTACTGAAATCATTAATAAAACCAATGTTATATAAAAAAAAAAAAAATCTTCACAATGCTTCCTAACATCATGAGGTGACGTCTGCCGTTTGTTTTGCTTGTCATTTCCCACAGAGCAGTTTCCCACTGAATCTCCATAGGAAAACACCTTTTATCAGTTTATTTAATAAGCTGGGGCACATTCATTTAACTCATATTTATAATAATTTGTGACCTCAACAACAGCGCTGGATTTTTTAATGCGCGATTGAGACAGACATAACTTTTTATGTTCTGACAGAAGCTTACCTGGGTGGGGGGGAATAGGCCCGAAGAATGCTTCCAAGGAGCAATGTCAAGTTAGCACTGGTTCCCCAGCACAAAACCCGAATTGTTTGCGTTTCTGAGCTGTGTTCTCATTCTTTCAAGTCAACTGAAATGAAATTTTGTTGTGCCATTGTGATTTTTCTTAACAGCATTTCGCTGCCTCTTGCTTGTTTGCTTGCGAGCTCGTGGGCTTTTTGATTCCTTTGCTATTGTATGGCGGCTCACTCCGGGCTTTCTGTCTCTAAAGCTGTTCTTGCTTTTCTGCCTTATCGCTGCCGGAGCTTGACGGGGGATGAGAGGCGATAATACGGCACCTCAGGCGCAGGAAGAGGTTGCAGCTCCAAGCTGTGGCTTGGTTACGCGTTCCTCGGGTTGTAACGTATCTCGTGAAGTGTGGCAGATGTTGAATTCACTGCCGGTGCGTTTGGTGTCGGAAAGAGGCAGAAGTTCTCTCTCTGGTGGAGGTTGCCATCTTCAGTGATTCAAAATCCATGGGGAACCTTATTTTAATGCTTTGTAAACGGGCAGAGAAATCAGAGATTTTGAAGCCTTTGATAGCCTGCAGGTATCGCATCACCCGTGTGTGGCCTTTCCTCGCCATCTAGAAGCGCAAGGTTGTCTTACGCCGGTGGTCTATGGAAGCAAAGCAGCTGCGAGGTGAGTTTGCTGCTGCGGCTCCTGTTCGCAGAGCTCCCTTCCCTCGTCGTGAGATGCTATCGGCCGTGTCGGACGTGGAGCCTGTGATGTTGTAGGCGAGGTCCAGCGCTGCCCATGCCACGCTCGCCTGATCCGTGCAAACACCAGCCGAGCTACACGTCAGCCAGGAGAGCTCTGCTCAAGCACGGGGCTAAGCCTGGCTTTGCTTCGAGCACTCCTGGGGTAGCTTCCAAAGACTTTGCTCCTGCCTTTACAGTTTTCCCCAAGAAAATATCTCTTTGAGGCCTTCAGATAGCATGGTATTTCAGGGTCTCCAGCTGAAAAGGTGTGGGGCAACTATGTAAAATGATTTTAAACAACGTAGCTAGTGTTGCATGTGATCTCTTACACTTACAGAGCAATCTGGTAAGAGCATCTTGTGGCAAAATTGATGTGCTCCTCTTTGATGACTTTCAAATAAATTCCAGAGGAGTCGTAAACTGAATCATTTCTAAACGATTTAACACCACTTGCCAGAGATCACTCTTAGCAGAAATGTTGTTATACTTTCTGTAGCTTCGGCAAGATGACTCTTCTTTCTAACATATACCTGTGGATGGATACCTGGCTTTAGAGAAATTTGGGGAGACCTAGCTTGCTTCTGAGATTTGCTTATTTACTGGTGCACGTATTCTGTGCCAGGTGCTTTATATTTTCTGGGCTCTTGAGTTTTCTGTACTACTTTCTCCTTATGCAGGTGGTTGAGGGCTTTCTGTAATTATTTTTTTTTTAAACCCCAAGATCCATGTGTGTAGAAATGAGGTAGGTAGATATTTTTCCAATTATGTTTATTTGTATAACAGTCATGCCTGGGGACGTACTGTTTACACATTACACATGCACACCAGTCAGGGCGTGTGTGTAAATCAAGGATTGATTTGAAAATTAAACTCACTGGCCCTGTAGCAAAATCTAAGTTTACAGTGACAAAACAATAACAGGGAATTAGAGAGAAGCTCTCCTAAAATCAAATCAAGCTCTTGTTTTGTAGCAAGTAATTAGATTGCAGTTTGTTTCATTGCAAAACTCACCACGGCCAGTAAATTAAACTATCACTTGTCTTGCAAAAATAGTTGCCTTTGGACTATTTGACAGTGGCCTTTCTTTGCCCATGTTTTCCCTTTTTATTACCAAATCAAATAAAGTTTTGCATTAGCATCAGTAGCAGCTGCTGCTGTTAAATATGTAGGCTCAGATTTGTTACTCAGCTTACCCTGGGCTTCATTATGAAATTTAACCTATTACTGATCTGTCTGATAACGTTATGTATCTTGGGACAACCTGGCTGCATCAGAAAAAGTCCTGAATGAGACGCCTTATACAGGAGTTACACGGTATAGCAGAGTTGTATAGCCAAGCCTGGAGGGCGGACATCGTGCATCTCTTTGGTATTATTGCTTCAGTTAAAAAGGATTTGTCTCCGCAGTGAGTGACTCTCTCCGGCTGATGAACTTCTGTAACCATGTTTTAGTGATAAAATAAGAAGTATAAAATCATGTGAACACGGAAAATAGGCTGGAAATACCATGACACATTTCTACCAGAGGTTTACTTCTGTACACTTGCAGTAATGCTTTATATATGCCTGATTTTGATTTTGCTGAAGGTCCTTGCTGGAAGTAAATGGGGTTTAATACATTTAATAAATCATAGAATCATAGAATGTTTTGGGTTGGAAGGGACCCCTAGAGGTCACCCAGTCCAACCCCCCTGCAGGAGCAGGGACACCGCTAACTAGATCAGGTTGCTCAGAGCCCCGTCCAACCTGGCCTTGAATGCTTCCAGGGATGGAGCCTCCACTACCTCTCTGGGCAACCTGTTCCAGTGTTTCACCACCCTCATTGTAAAGAATTTCTTCCTTATATCTAGTCTAAACCTACCCTAGTTTAGTTTAAAACCATTACCCCTTGTCCTGTCACAGCTGGCCCTACTAAAAAGATTTTCCCCATACAAATCCTCCTGAGATGTCCGCTCTCTAAGACAAACGCTAGGTTTGATTCTAGTTTTGCTGGTAAATACACCGTGTGGCTGTTTACTCATGTATGCCCAAAGTTGATGGGAGAGAGACCAGGACTTCTGTAAATGCTGGTGTGATTTTGGAAGGTGGGTTCCTTGGGTGGCGTTTGTAGCGGTGCAGTCAAAGTTGGGTGCTGAACTCTTCTGGGCTGTCAAAGGGAAGGCTGCAAACCTGATTTTGCCGTGTGTGAAATCAAGTTCTGGCACTTGACGTGGTGAGACCTTTAGTGCTTGGGTGCGTCAACTTCTCTGTTTTTCAGACAGTTCTGTGGTATTTATTTGAGTTCACAAGCCGGTGATGTGGTGACCATTGGGATTGGCATGCAAGTCCGTATGTCCTTCTTAGCATTCTTCTGTTGGTGGTGTGGCCGTGGATGGCTGTGATAGATGGCACAGAATGGACAGAAGAGGATTTGGGGCTTGGAGAGGGGCATGGCATCGCATCATGTCTACTGGGAGTTTGTTTTCCTGCGCTCCTCTTAAAAAAAAAAATAAAAAAAAAATATATATATATACACACACACATTTTTTTTAAGTCATTAGGCAGAAGGCAGACTGCGCTGGGCCTTCACCTGTGTGCTGATTTAAGAAACATGATGATTTTAAAGTAAATTTGACCAGAACCTAGTTTATCGTGTAATGAGGATTGTTGAAGGAACTTGGTTTGTTCGCTCAATGTAATGCTTCATACCATTGAAGAAGCCTCATGGAATTAGATTTACAGCCCTTTCTGTTTGCCAAAATAATGATTGAAATTTTCTTTAGAATCATGAACTTTGCCACTGTGCAGGACAGAAAAAATAACATACAGTTCATCTTTTGCCATTGTGTCCATTTAATGCCACCTTCTCTGAGCAAAATGTATTTAGCAATTAAAGGAGTTACGCAGAATATTCCACTTATCAACCAATTGCCCTTTTCTTGTTACTAATGCATTTTTTGGAACCTCAAACATGTTTTTCAGTTGTGGGGAGGTGTATCTCCTGTCTGTGCAAATAAACACGAGCTTTAGCCTTTAGCAAGATATTTCAAAAGGGAGATAAATATATGTTTAACTTGCTAAGTTATGCGGAAAAATGACAAAACAAAAATGGATGATGTTGTGTTGCTTTTATGTATGCAGGGGGGATGAGATGTAGCTCTTCCATGGCCAGCTAATAAAAGCTGATGTTTGACCGCTTGATTTTTTGAACTCCTGTGCACCTCTCAGGCCTTAAATAGCTCACGGAGAATCTGGGAGATGTGCGGGTAGATGATAATTTGTTGAAAATGAAGCATTTCATAGATCCTTACTGCTGGTGCTGAAGCTTTAACCTCAGCACAGGCATATTTAAGAGGCTCATCCGACTTCCCACCAGTGTGTCCAGGCTGTTTTCCCCTCTTATGTCTGTAATGCCGTGGGACTGTTGGTGCTTGAGGAGTCCTCATCAATATCACCAGGAGCGTTGGATGTTGACTGTGACTGTGCGCATCCTGTAGCCCATGGATGTGCTGCCAGTAATTAGCGTCGTATTTAGTAAAACTCTGGAAAACAAATTGCTGTTTTTCCAGATTTTGACTATGTACGGGCTCAAGTGTTGATGAGCCTTTGAGTCTGCTGTGCCAGACTCAAGGTCAGGCTTATTTGGCGATCGCTTTTGTTGTGCAATGCAACTTTACATAGTAGCAGCATTTTTCCTTGGAAATAATTGAGAGAGAATTTACGCTTTGAAGCATGGGGGAACCGAGGCTTTTATCAAGGTAGGAGAGTTGTTTGGTTTCACTGCCGGCTTTTTTATTATGAGCTTATATTACAACCGGATAGCTTTGTGGGACTGGTCAAAAGATCAGTTAAATTCAATGGTAAATTTTGCTGTGTTGGATGGTAGTTACGAT
Organism: Egretta garzetta; assembly: GCF_000687185.1. Taxonomy (NCBI): domain Eukaryota; kingdom Metazoa; phylum Chordata; class Aves; order Pelecaniformes; family Ardeidae; genus Egretta; species Egretta garzetta. Next base: position 2,170,565 of record NW_009260430.1, on the reverse strand, counting down.
TTGACGGGCGTGCTCATCACAAAATACCGATGTGGTTGTTTCAACCCGATCAAAATACAAGATTGGAACCCTGTTGAAGCAAACTGCTGGTTTATGCTTGTTATCCTATGATTTATAAAGTGAAATGAAAACTCTGCCACATAACTTTTCAGGTGATAATCTATTTTCACAAATAACTCCTCATAACGTAGGATGAGTTCTGGAATAACGATCTATTTACGGGTTAAATATTTAATTTTTAATCAGTTTTGATGCGTTAAGTAAGCAAATTATTTCTGCTTGCTTTTTTAATTAATCTAGCTCATGTCAACTCTACCATTAAGGAGCTGTGGTTGCACTCCTGGTAGTTTTAGGTTCAGATAGATGGAGCCCCAGTAGCTGAAGCGGAAAGACTGGTTTAAAATTGAATGCAGGGCTCCAGGTTCAGACTTGTATCATCTTGTTTTTTCAGGCTCTGATTTGTTTTCTTGTAACATCTTTCTGCTGCAAGTGTGTTAACATGGACAAACGCAATTTAATCAGCTCTCTTATTAATGTATTAAAGTTATCTTACCGGGAAGTAAATTTTTGTATTTGAGGTTATGGATAAATTTTGGATGATTCTCCTCCCCCACCCCGTTGTGCAGTGTTTCACTTACGTGATGCTTACATGATTTCAGCATTGGCTTTGCCCTTTAAGTAAAATCTGAAAATGACAGTAGGTAACAGTTAGAAAAGACAAAGATTTTCATGCATGGTTTTAATTATTTTCTTGAAATACATAAATGACTGGCAACCATGGTAAATTAAAATGCTAGGGATATATACAGCTTTCACTTACTGACCATAAAGCTTATGGAATTGTGACAAGTACCAAGCTGTTTTAAATTGGCAGCCTGAAAAATGAGAAAAAAATTTGCTCTTCTGCTGTTTTGCCTGATTCCGTTCAACTCTATTTCCTGTGTAGAAGTAAGAATAAGAGAATTCCATTTTCCTCTTGAAAGTGAGGTGTCCCCCCCCCCCCGACCATGCAGGCAATAGCATTGCAGTTGCAGAGCATCCTTAATAATGCCATCTTTTGGAGATTGAGCTCATTTATTTAATTTTCCCGGTTAGCACGCTGTGTCACGATGGTGGGTTGCTGTCACATGAAACATCAGAAAAATGTTATGCTGCTTAGCATTTCAGAAATGACCAGTGACATTAAAACTGCATGTAGCACCTGGCTTGGAGGTAATTCTTTGAAACTTAATTGTAATTATGATGGTTGCAAAAAAGCTACATGATGATTCTTGATGATGATTGCACGGGGAAATGGTAATGCTGTCAGGTGTGGGATGGCTTGAAGGAAAATTTGCTGCTTTGTTTTGCCTCCAGTTTTGTAGTTCCGCTGTTAGTTTATTGTATCTCCAGTGCCTTATGTGTGCGTAGTACATTTAAGAGAGAAAACTGCAGATGTAGTCAGAGATTGCAGTGTTTCAAGAAGTCCACAGTGTGCAATATATTATATTTTTTTTGAGCGGGGAACTTGTGTATTCGGTTTATGCTGAGTTGAAGTCAGAAGACGCAATTCAGCTCAAGTGAGTGCATAGCGCTCTGCATTGAGAGAGATATATCTCTATGTATATAGATAGCTCTGTGTTTGTGTGTGTATATATAAATACATGGTACTAAGGGAATGGTTACCTTGGGGAAGCACAGGACTGATGATATCTTGGCTTTTTCATCAAATCATCCTACTGGAGGGAAGCCTTCGAAGCCGGAATACGTTGACTGAGTGGTTTGGCTGATGAAGCAACCCTGGCATAAAGTGAGTTGAGGAATATAGAAGTGTTTGGGAACCTGACTGAAAGAAGGGAGTTTTGGGAGGGGTTTGGAGGGTAGAAATAAGCTCACAGCACCCAGCACCGAGGTTTTCCCAGAAAATCTGCCTGCATTGAGGCTGGTGATGCGCAGCAGGCTTTGGGGGAGCAACGCACCCCGAACCCACCGTGTGTGGGAGGGGGGCAAGAGGTGAAGAGGGTGCTCTGGGCAGGATGGGGTCTGTAGCAGATGGAGTCCCAGGTTGGAGAACCCTGAATTTGATAGGAAGGAAGCTCAGGTGTCGCCGGGGATGCAGGAAGTGGCGCGTGGATGGATGCACAGAGCTCGGAGGTGCGCAAGGGCTGCTGAAGGCAGGGAGGGATAGGGGTCTGAGGAATTGCTCCTTGGCATTGCTTATGGGTAAGATTAAACACCTGTTCAAACACTTAACACCATGGAGGCCCATATTTTATTTTTTTTAATTTTTTTTTTAAAGGATGGATTCTAGCAACATTATGTAGGAAGAAGCAGCATGAGCTGGCAGCACCGTTTCCACTGCAAAACTGTTAAACAAATAAGTGTTACAGAAGTAAACCTGTGAGAAATGAAACATCTTTGTACTTCACTGAGCCAATTAAAAAAAAATCAGGGAACCCTTCCTACATGTATTAGAAATCTGTTTTAAAATCTGTTAAGTTGATATTTTCAGTTGAAGGAAGTTATGTTGCTGTAATGTTTTCTCATTCGTTTCATCTCAAATATGTGAAACCTGCTGTTTCCTAAATAAGTAAAAGCAGATGGAGCAGCCTCGGTGATGGGTTTTGCTGAACACTTCAGCTCTGTTAGTTCAATTCTCACTTACTTAATGCTATTACATTAGAGATCTACTTGAAGGTCGCAGTGTGGAATGTCTCACAAATATAACATGGACTGGAAAAGTCAGTGAAATCTATAAAAATAGTATTTATCTAATTTGTTTTATTCTCTTCAATATCCTTTACTCCAAAGGATTAATTTGCCTAAATCATAACACACTACACCAGAGCTGTGCCAACCTCAAAATAAAAAAAAAACAACCCAAAACTCCTGAGTCAGTCTCCAGATGTTTGTGAGATTGGCGGATGGAGTTCCCAGTTGTGTTTTAAAGTTCTTTATTTGTCCCTTGCTTTCAAGGACTTCAGATGTACAGTGATTCCATGTTCTCCAGCTTTTGTATTGTGCCTCACAAAGGTTTCTATATATTTGTTTTAAAGGAAGACTTTTCCAGCAACCTCTCATTTCCAGGATTTAGAAGAAAAAAATAAACGTTGCAAGGCTTTTGATGTCACTGGTAACGGCGATTCTCGTAACCACGCAGCAAATTCCCGGTGATTTGTTTGTTTTTCCCTCTTTCAGAGTGAGGTAATCAATGATTGGAACGTCAAGGTTAGCAGCGAATTTTTAGTTGTGCATGTTATGATTTGTACAAATTAACCTTTTTGGTTTTCTTTGCCTTCATGTAGAAGCAATGGGAAAGGCAAGGTGGGGAGGTTTCCAGCTAGAAATCAGTCTGGAATCACTGTCATCAATCTTTGTAAGCACATCAAATCCATATGTTGTCATCCTGCCTAGCCCAAAGTTACCGCATTCCCGTTGCTTCCAGTAGGTAAGGATTTCATCCCAGAGCACTGCTTTGATGCAAATAGCTGATACTGCCCGATACTCATGATACCGTGAATAAAATGAACGTTGTGTAGGATAACAAATTTTCCTTAGTAATGTCTCCTCTTTCTTCAGGTACAGCAACTAAATTCATTCCTGAATTTTTGCATGCCGAGAAAATCTCCTTTGAGTTACATAAATTTCTTCACATTCTTTATTTACTTTATTGAACGTGTGTAGTAAAAATATCAACCCTAAAATTAGTCTTCCTCATGGAATTAGTTTTGCCATCTGGTAGTTGTGAATGAG
>NW_009260430.1:2157815-2166819 GCF_000687185.1 Egretta garzetta | reverse complement strand
CTGCTGAGGGAACTGTGAAGGCTCCCCCCATCCTCCCTTCTGTGTTTTGTTTAAATCCAATAGTTCCTGTGAAAAAAAGGTAGCAAATGGCCAAGCTGGGACCGGGCTTCCATTAGCAGGACCCTGACTTTATCTCCAGATAGGCGAGGAGAACAGCAGGAGTGGAGAGCGTGATGTTGCTCTTGGTCGCATTTGTTGGAAGAGCTCCGTCTCGTTTCTGTACACGATGCCCATGGAGCTAATATATTTAAGGATAGTGGAGTAACTTGCATTTTCTTAATGAGGCTCATGGTAGTCAGCATTGCGGGTCTTTTGGAAATGTTAGTGTAATAGAAGCTTTCTGTGATGGGTATTGCATCTTCTCGTCTGCCTTAAAGGCTCTCTGGCAGATGGACTACAAGGGAAATAGTTTAAATGGGGACATGGGTTCAAAATAACTAGCCATTTAATCGCTCTCTTCCAAAATCATTGTGTATCCTGAAGGTTTTACCACTAGTTAACGTTGCGTTTACAGTTCTGAAGTTGTTCATTATAGAAACACAGTCAAGAGACTTTTCTGGAGGGAGCTGGCTTTAACATTCCCCAGCTATTGTAAGCTGCGAGGCACAACTTTTTGTTTGGTTTGAAGCAAGGTACTAAGTGCTTTGTGATGAATTTTAATTGATTCCAGTTGCAGTTAGTTTTCGGGTTGTCATTGTTAAGGAGAGGCTTGTTTAGCATGGGGCAAAATATCTCCGTGTTTTTCATTCTGACGTACAGGATTTTATCCTCGGTTGGTGTAAATCAGCCTAAAGCCATCGACTGCGATGAAACTGTGCCGATTTATGCCACTTGACCTCCTCTTTTTGCTGCTTTACATACAGAACACAAAGGGATTTCTGACTACCGAGTGCCTGCAGAATCAGGCCCTTCAAAACAAATTAGTCACATCTCTGTCCAAGCAGATTGCAATAAAACAAGAAATATGAGTAGTGCCTTTAGAATAATTTCGAACATAAAAATTTTTACTGTGTTTCTTTTCAAAGGAACTAAAATGTGGTCTCTTACAGATAAATATAAATGAGCAGACCAGTGAATTTGGATTAAATCATACCTTTTTAAAGATGCAAATTGAAAATTAAGCCTCAAAACAATAGAATCCTCCTGGGCCTTTCAGGAAGGATTGTATATTGCTCATCAGACTCCGCTGCCAGGTTGCAAATTTTATTTCACAGTGAATTCCATGGGAGAGCTGCTGGAGCTCACTTTTATGATGAAAAGAGAAAGATCTATTGAAAAAAAAAATGTGTAGCTTTTCCCACAATCTGGATCATCTTTTTTAGGAAGGGTATTCTTTTATGGGGAAGGAGCTGTAATGAGGAGTGTTGGCTTTACCGTGCTTTGTCTGGGCCTTTGTATTAAAACCAGCGCCATTGTGTGAATGTTCATACTGGTAAGGGAGAAGCTCATCTTTGTCCCCAGTTTGTGCACACACCTATGGCAGATCATTTTTTTTTTTTTTCCTTGTGCCATTTTAAAGCCAGTTCCTTTCCATCTTTTGCTTCTCTCTATCCTTCCTTTCTTTCTCGTTTTCTTCCAGGGGAGATTTTTCCAAGCTACTTTGTGTTGTCTTTCGACCACAGTTGTTCAGCTTGGAACTATCTCACCAAACCGAAAATCTAGGAGGAGAAGAATCTGTTCAGGAGCTATTCCAAGCAAAATATAGTCATAGTAACAGAGGTTAAGCAGTTTACCAACTGGTAGGCTCCAAGTGGAAGAACGGCTGCTTAAAACATGAGAAATTGCCTCTTTATAAAACTGTGGTCTTCTTGGTGAGGAGGAAAATTCTGTAGTCTGGTTCACTCTGGTAGGGACACAGCGGGGCTTTTAGGAGGTACTTTACAGTGGTGTCAACCTGTTTCTGCCATCGACTGCTGCTTTTTATGGGATATGAATACTGGACAAATGCGGGAAAGATGATAATGCACTTACAGACATAAATCCTAAGGGTAAGCTGGAAATGCCTCACAAACCTCCAGTTGGCCATTGGGTATGCTTGAAAGGAATCTCAGACTTGGACTTAAATGTTTTCGGTGATTGATCTTTATAGAGTATTGCCATTAAAATAAGATACGTAGAAGCAGTGTGTTTTGGGTTTGTATAGTATTAAAAAAAAAAAAAAATCATGGTTAGTACCACAAAGCAGCTGCTGATCACAGAAAGCAGCTTAGCTTCAAGAGAAAAGTATAATTCTGATTATAGAGGAATATATTTCCATTACTTCCAGTGCTATATTCAGAAAATTCTTCTGCTTGTGGATAGCTCTGGTTGATGCAGATTAGGTTTAAATATGCAGTTTTACTGGACAACTCTGGAACAAAGTCAATAGTTAATAAGGCAGAGACTTGCTGCCGGCAAGAAAGTATTCAGGACATCCCTAATTCGGCTGCTATAGATGTTGTTCATTGGTAGTTTGACAAACTGACCCCCTTAGATGTAGCTTCAGCTTGGACACCGGTTACAGTAATTCTTGTTGTGCAGCTGCAATATTAATAAGCCCATGAAATACTGTAAGTACAGTGGTAAGCTGGCACGGAGAGGAGGTGGTTTAGAAATGTGGCTTTGCGTGTTTTCAGTGCACTAGAAATGTATTTGAACTTGGAAGTTTGCAAGTGCAGGGGTGTTAATTGCTGGACCCTGCATTATAAATCAGCTTTTTATTCAATAGATGCATGCTTCAGACCATCTTCAAACCATGCTTTCGTCGTGTTGTTGTTTCCCCCCACCCCATCAGTTTTTATTTAAGTGCCAATCCCAACCTGTCTTGGCATCCCTGCTGTCCCTGGGTGGAAGGAAAGCGTGTTTGTGGGAAGCTGGGTGTGCCGCAGCCTTTTCTGTTTGCCCTGCTTGCGAGAAGGGGGTCAGGGGACGGATTGACTCCTGGGTGCACCCAGTCAATCACAGCAAATTCCCTGGGCACAGCCAGGCTGAGATGGACAGGAGCAGGGTCCAGTCTCACTTCAGGTGGATTCATCTCAGCAAGGCTTTTTAGCTTTTTTAGTATTCCAGTTTAAAATGTTCAGTTCAATGCTGATAATACACTGCAATTAGGATTTAATTGCAAAGAAATATTAGCGAGCATACGCTGACATGCCTCCCCCATAGAAAGTGTAATTCAAATTGTTGGGAAGGTAGAGCATTGAGTAAATGAAATGTGAGTTATAACTTGCAGATTGCCAGAGAAGTGTATGCTTAGGCATTTTAAAAGTAATGGTAATATTCTACCAGCTCCTGAGAAATATATCAAAGATTCGTAGATTTTAAGGCCAGAAGGCACTGTTAGATCATCTACTCTGACAACCTGCATAACAAGCTAAAAACTTTTCCAGTAATTGCATCAAACGTACACAAAAATGTAAAAGAAAACAATTTTGATTAAACAGCAAGAAATGCACACGTTGGAGGTATCGTCGTTTCTCCGGGCTTCAGTTTGCAAAAGCTTTGTTTGCTTGCACGATGCAAATTGGATCCGCTGCCTGACTCACCCCGCAATACCTGAATTTTGATTCCTTGTTTCATCATTTACAGCCTTTAGGTGGATTAGATGTTTTTTATATACAAAGAAGTTGTTTCACACAGAGGTGATTGAGTCCTGAAGGGCAGAAGCAAGAGCTGAGCAGCTGGAGCTATCCTGTGTTGCCAAGACTGGAGACATCCAGACTTTGCCCATTTCATTGGCGTGATTTCTGTGAAGCATCTCAAAGCACCCAAAGTTTTTTGGAGACAAGCAAGTAATGATGATGATAATAATAATAATAAAACCCCCCTAAAATAAGAAACCTCATCACTTTTTGAGTATCAGTGGTCTGGTTTTGAAGCCAGTTCCATTATTTCCCGCAGTTTAGATTCAGTTTGAGCTCTTTGGCTGAATTATACTTTATGCCAACCTTCCCTTTTTTGCCCTTCACCACACCCCGAGTGATTTTATTTTATTTTGTTTGCTCTTGAAGTATGCCTTTATTCAAACTCTGGGGATGGTATGCATATGGATCACTTACAAATAAATCTGTGTACAGAAAATATAGATTGCCAAGTAAGCAAAATATAAAGATGTCTGTGTACTCATAATTTCTTAGTGTTACTGTGCACCACACTTCTGCGGGATTAAGAGCTGTGTATCTTCCTGCAAAACATACGTTCAAACAGGAAAACCACCTGCATTAATTTTTGTTTTCAGCTGTCGCTGCACATGGATCTTCTCTGCCTGTCGGGATTCATATAAATGGCTGATGTTGCATCTGAAGATAACACGTTGTACTTGGAGAAAATACACTGTACGAGCTTATATGCTATTAATATTGTTGTTATTTAGCTTCTCTGAACTCCATCCACTTCGCTATTCTCAGGGCAGGTATCCGGGGCTGCTTGGGTACTCACCTGGCTTTAACCAGAGTTAAAAGGTGAGTTCAGTATGTGATAGCTGTCAGGTAGAAATTTTAAATTTCACAGAGGGCATTTTATAAAGTGCTTTTTGTTACCAGGAGTGGTGTGCTGATGGTTATGATGAGTTTGTGTAGTGATAAAATCATTCAGTGGTGCATTTGTCAACTGTGTCAGGGTAATAGAAACGACTTGAACATCATCTCTTGCAATTTATGCTTTGAAGGAGCTCAGGTATTCTGTAAACATAGTTGAATTTCAAATAATTCTAATATATCTGAGAAACATAATTTTCTTTTGCAGAGTGTTTAGTAGTCAGTCTCTGCAGTATCGCATAGGGGCCGTTTCCATTACTCTCCGTCCCATTCGGCTGGCGTAGCGTGCCGGCTCCCTCCCTCCCTCCCGCCAGCTTTGTTTCCGTATGTTTGACATAATTGTTCAGGCAAGATATACTGCAGATGGATTGTAGAAAGCTCACATTAGAATAAAGTGAACAAGGATACTCGCTAAAATCACTTACTGATGCGGATGTGGTAAGTGATTTGCTTGAGAATGCTCATCGTTTCTTGGTTAAGTAAGTGATCATGGTTAAGTTTTCCTCAGTAGTATTTAATAGTCCATTAAAGACTCTTTGAAATACGGCTTTTCTGAGGAACTGAAGACGGAAGGATGCTCTTGTTCTTTGTGCTGATTGATATCAACTTGACCAGCATCCACAACTGAAAAAGAAACCTTATAGCAGCAGCTGAGGTACGTGCTCCTCTCAACTGCATTACTAACCATGGCAGGGCAAGGGTTATTCACAGATGATATCATCTAAATTTAGTAAAGGCCACTTCAATTCTGACCACAGCTTGTTTACACTCCTGTTCATAAGGAGGCTTTCGGGGCTTAATCTTTCTCCTTAATCACCAGACCTCGCCTGTGAGAAGATGTGTTGCAAACAGGCACTGAAATCTTCTTTGCAAGGCCGGACCTACCTCACTTCAGAAGACAAATTCAGGGTGGTGTGGTTCTGATGGGGTCTGGATTGCTTTTGGCACTGGTTAGAGGAGTCCATACTACGCAACAGGTCACGAGGCTTTTTAAAAAAGTATTTAATGCAGTGAGTCCTGATTTGCTGCTTTGCAAACGGACTTTACGCAGAAATGGCTCTAATTACATATGAAATTTGTTGGACTTTCTCCTTTCACTGGTAGCAGCATGTTCTTTATTTCAGATTGGTGTCCTCTGTCTGCACTTGCCTTCTCACATCATCTCGCCCGTTTTTCTCATTCTCTTCTTCGTAGTTCCAAATGGAAGGACCAGCAAATATCTCCAGATTTAAAAACAACAAACAACAACAAAATCGCCAAAAGAACCCACCCAGACATACTTTAATAGTTGTTTATTTGTGGAATTCTGAAGAGCTTTTTCTTATCCCTGATGAGATTTCAATCTGGAGCAGCACTTTCAGAATTACAGCAAGTGTTGCAGCAATGCCACCTACGAGAAGGTGCCGAGAAAGAAGGAAATAGTCATTTTATTACAAACAGCAGGTGGTTAAGTTAGAGTGGCAAGCAATGCCAAACGCCTCTGGGTTTGCAGTAAGCACAAGGGTTGGAAAATATCTTGTCGTGGGATGGCAAAAGTAGAGTCGAAGATGCAGATAACAGTAGTGATAAACGTCAAGGGCAGATGCCCCTCTTGCTGAGACATAAATCGCAATCACAGGCAGAGGACTCTTCCTTATGTTTACTTAAATTTCCTGCTATGCCAGAGGTTCCTCTCCTATTCAGGCACATTACTGACTCGTTCCACTGGTCTGCTAATACTGTATTCAAAACTTTAATATTAAAGTTCTATTAAGGTATGGAACGCCCCCTTCTGCCTTCCTCGCTGGCATCGCTCTGCTTCCTTGCGGTGGGACCGGTTAGGTTGGCGATGCCGATGGCTTTGGAGCCCTGCGCATGTGCCGTGCGTTAACGTGGACAGCTTGGCGTTGGAAGGCGGATCGTCCGAGTAATCATTCTGTTGCTTTGAATGTGCTGCCTGAAGCTGTTGACTCCCTCCTGGAAGGTCTCTGCTGCTCAGGAAGTTAAAACGTGTTTTAGGATGGGTACAGCGCAGCCCTGGTTGGGAGGGCTGGCATACAGGCATATGCTTTGATAATTGATTTAATTAGAAAATTTGGTGTATGTTAAACATCATTAGTTCAGAATATTTTGGGTTTGTGTTGTTTTTTTTTTTTTAAAAACGAACCCAAAGCACATTTTAGGCAGCAGTGACAGCTGAGCTTTTCAAAGGTTGAGAATGAATACTAACACACCCTGAGGCATATTAAAAAAGGTCCATGTTCTTCGTGGATGGGGTCATTGGAGAGGCACAAGAACAAGCTGTCAGCTATGGCATGCAAGGGACTGTTTGTTCCTGTTCATTTTCAGTGGCAATTGCTGCTGCTTCACGTTCCCTCTGACAGTCCTTTTGTCGTACTGTCTCTCACGGGGTGGAGGGGACACAAACCATCTATTACTTTAGACCAGTCCTAAGGCTTGTCTCTCATCTTGCCCTTGCCATCATTTGGCAAAGGCTGTAATTCGGGCAGCTTGATTCCCTGCCGTGCGACTGCCTGTGGGAGGGGATGGGGTGAGAAGAGGACTGGGTGCGCTGTGGTGGTTTCTTCTCGTAGTCCCAACATCTCGTTACTGGTATCTCGGGGATGGGCTGTGGGAGAACCTGCGAGCGCGTCCTGCAGCTGGCAGCACCTGTAGCGGTTTCGTGTATTTTTCGTTGCTATTTGAGAACCGGCATGAGTGACCGTATGCATCACGGGAGCTGCAGATGTGGTAAGAGTTGTTGCGGCGTTGAGTTTGGTGGAGCCCTTCTGAGGGCTCTGAAGCTCAGAGGTGGATGGAGGTTTTGGTCATGGCCAGTTACGAGTTGGTGGGGATTATGGCTTCTGCCGTATCTCATATCATTTCTCAGGGCTAGCGTGAAAAGCATGAGCAGGCGAAAGCTGTAATTTTCGGATGGGATTTGTCCTCTGCTTGGGTGCACAGATGCCGCTGCCATTGTGTTTGGCTCCCCCTGGGTTTCCTTGTTTTATGTAAAGCTTAGATACCCGTGTTTGAGCAAATCACAGTGCTGCTATTCTCAAATGCAGAGAGCAGTAATTTTAACATTAGAATCATAGAATCGTTTAGGTTGGAAAACAGCTTCAAGATCATCAAGCCCAACCATTAACCTAACGCTGCCATTCCACCACTAAACCCTGCCCCTAAGCACCACATCTATACGTCTGTTAAATCCCTCCAGGGATGGGAATTTGACCCCTTCCCTTGGGCAGCCCATTCCAGTGCTCGACAACCCTTTCGGTGAAGAAATTTTTCCTAATACCCAATCTAAAACTCCCTGGCTCAACTTGAGGCCATTTCCTCTTGTCCTACGTTGCCTTATTCCCACCTTAGCATTGTCCCAGGCTTCAGCTTGCATGTTGGAAATTCAGATGCTACAAGTGGTTTGCCAGTTGTAAAGATCTCAACCTATTGGGAAGGCAAGAGCTACATTTATAGTCTCAAAGTGTTAGCACAGTTTGGGAGAAAGTATGAAATCAGAGGATAGCTTTCTGGCAGAGTCAGAGTAATCTTGTTGGTACTATCTACGTATCTCCTCGGATCCGTACGCTAAAGAGGCGAAACTGGTAAGGAGAGAAAGAGAAGTGGCTGCCTGGCATCTGTGGCCAGGTCTGCAGCACCCGGTCCGTAAAGATGCCCTGGCTTCGCACGGGGCGGGCGAGGAGCTGCCTCCCCTCCTTTACAAGGAAAGCAATCATGCAGGAGGTGGGGAAAGGGGTGTTACATCTGTGAAATGAAACTCTTGGAAATATCTATACTGGAATGCGTGAACTGCTTTAAATGGAGCAACGGGAGAAAGATCCAGTTTAGGCAGCATCGCTGTCATGTCAAGTGAGGTTTTGAGCATCTGAAAACCAGGCTCTTTTGCCTATTATCAGTCTGGAATTCCAGGTAGGCTTGTGGGGGGGGGGGGGGCGACCGCCGGAGAAAGTAACCAAAAGAAAAAAGCCCACTGTGTAAAGCTGTAATGCTATGAACAGGCTTCTTACGCAGACGGTGGCTTGCTCTTAGCGTATGCATGGCTTTCATCTCCTCTCAGAGGCAGCTCCAGTTAATGTTGATATAAAACTGCCTGTTAATTGGAGTACATGGAGATAATGGTAGGAATAATCTCTAAGTAAACTCTTAAAAGCTCGGGAAAAAGGGTATTTAAAAAAAAAAAAAAATCTCTCCCCAAAACCTGAGTTTGCACTCTGCTTTGAAGATAGACTCATCAGTGTGCGAAGCAGACTTCTGCCTTGAGGCCATTTATAGTGCCGAAGCTTGTGAAGCTAAAACAGTTTGATGTGTAATTGCAGGAGGAAATGGAAAACCTGCTGAGCATGGCAGGATGTAGTGCCTTATCACCCTTTATGTGCATCCAGTGCTTGCTGAAATTGCCAGCAGATCCGCAACATCGACAGAACGGTGACATTTTTCATGGGCCGCCGTGTTCTGAATCAACACTGCAACAGTGCGATTAGAGTAGGGAA
>NW_009260430.1:2129063-2157801 GCF_000687185.1 Egretta garzetta | reverse complement strand
GAACAATCAAAGAGTTGCATGTGACAGATCGGGTTTTAGTCATTCCCTGCTCCTTATTGCCTGCTGTCTTGTGTGATATGCAAAACAGCTTCTCCAGACGCATTACACCTTCACATTACCTGAAAATTGAATTTTATTTGGTGGCCTGCATATAATTTATAGCACTCTTCCAATGCACTTCAGTTCTCATTTAGCTAAAAGTGTGTTCTTTATTTCCTACTGGCAGGGAAACAGAGAAATAAAACTGAATATTCAGCACCACTTACAGTATATAAGAAACCAGGCTATTGAAGTTTTAAGCTGCTTGGATACGTTATTGACAAGAACTGTCTATTCTGGAGTTAAGCACACGATGTATTTGATTCCCAGAGGTATCATCTCTCCATAGTAATTAATCAGGGAAAATGCACTGACTCTGAATAGCAGTACTTGAAGTTATGGGCCACTATTAGCACTCAAAAAATAAATGGAAATTGAGCATACCATATGGAGGAGAAATGGGGGTCCAGGCTAAGAACGTGGGATCAAGCATTGCAGGGCAGGAAGAGAAAAGGTATTTTAATTATTCAGACAGAGTGCTACTTCTGCTGAGCACTTCACTGGCTGGAAAAATGCACTGTAAATAATTTACTGCTTGTATTGTTGTGTGCGTGGTACCCGCTGTTGGAATCCGCTCTTGGGCCAGCACAGGTTGTCCACCCAGCTGCTTTAAAATATGTAATGCTTGCAATGCAGTATCCCTGTATCAACAAGTTACTTACACATGGAAGAACTGGCCGTGAAAATTCATTGGGAATGTAAAATAAATATTTATGACTAAGAGTTAGGCTCTACATTTATTTCTCTTCCACCTTCAAGCACGATGCAATGGGCTGTAAAAGATCCTGGGAAGTTTATTCAGCGAACGGAATGTTAATCGAATATCAGGATCCATGGAAGAGCTGGCCAAAAGGCAAAGAAGTCATTAGAAACAGAGAAGTAGATAGCAAACCGTGCTAGAGAAGTAGCAAAACTTGTGACTGGCACAAAGGCAAAGCATTGATGAAAAATAAATAGCGCTGCATCTCTTTTGCACCCGAAGCACCGACACCACAGCGTCTTTTGGATGGAGGGTGCAGCTTTCTGGCTCGTGTTGGGGGGTGATGCAGGTTATGTTGATTTATGCAGCCCTCTGAACAGCGAAGACAAAGATGCATCAAGTCTCTTGGCATGTCTGTAGGTCAAATTTCAATTGCTCCATGATAAATACAGCAATATTGGCGTTACCGTGCTTTACAACCAAAGTTTGCAGTGGGGATATCCCTCATTTGTGCTGCTGTGTGATCCAAATTTTGACAAAGGGAACGTGTGCTTTAGCTGAGGCTTTCTCAACTCTTTTGCAGCTACTTTTCTTTTAATCATATGGATTCCTTCTTGCATTTTTCATTTCCTTAAGTTGAATCTGCAGAACCGATCTTTGCTTTTTTATGCGAGTTCTTTGTTTATACTCTGTGAGCTTGATTAATATAGCAGGTCATTTGCTGTAACCATTTATTTCAATCTTGTCCTTACAATTTGATCTTTCAAGTAAACTCAATTTAGTTTTACTCTTCAAGAAAATTTCATCCTATCTAATAGGCTTTCAAATTTGATAGTTTTGAGAAAAAGGAAACAGCTTAAACGCTGTTTTCAGGCAAAACTTGTGCTATGTAGGACAACTAACAGCAATGTGAATCTCAAAGTCTAATTATGGATATTATCAACTATGAAATTTCTGCTGTTTATGGGGAATTTAACTGTACAAATGTAGGTTTTAAATTAAGAAGGAATCTGAAAGCACTAAGTGGAATTCATTCCCACTCTTTATTTTATTGCGAGGGTTGTTGCGAAGGTGCGTCTCGAAGTCAGAGGTGATTTCAGAGGTTAGCGACCCCTATTTAGAGATTGGCCTGATCTAAAAAAATCTATCCTTAAACATTGCTTTCCATGTTACACGTTGTGTGTTCTGGGCTCATGCCGGATTTCGGTTTCCCTTGCCTTCTGTATTTCTCCAGCCCCTACCAAGGCGCCATCCTCCTTCAGGAAAATGGAACTTTCTGTAAAGACCAATCTTACAGATATGAGCTGAGAATCCTGCTTAGGGGCTTGGGAGGGGAAAAATTGCCAGGCATCCTAGGGCGTTTGTGAACCTTAGTAGAAGAATCCTGCTTCCAGTGGGGCAGTCTATTGATTTTTTTTTTTTTAATTTTTTTTTTTCTGGTTAGAGGATGCAGATGAACCAGCTTTTCTTTTATCTCATAGACTCAAAGGCTTCCAATTTGGGCAACATTTTTCCAATGATATTTATGTAGCAAAACTATTGCTCCAGCGAATACGAGAGAATGTTCTTTGTGCTCCTAATCTGCCCTATTGAGCAGTGCTGGACTGACATGCTTTTGGCTTGTAACTCTTTAAAACTCAACAAGTCCTGTGTAAGCGTGTATTGCGGCGCGTGGCAGAGGCTGTACGGTGGCTGAAGGACAGCAGGATTAACGGGAACAACAGCTTTTCCAGAATTCCCATGCATCTTCTGGGACATGTAACTTCATAAATAAGAATAAATGGACTGGTGATATTGAGCATATTAATATTCTGTATTAAAACCACTCCCAGTCAGGTCTGTACATACCAAGATCTCTGCAGATTGAGGAGCTGCGCCTTTCACATTTGGCTGAAAACTTCCTACCAAAAGCCTTGCTGGGGGGATTTGTCCATTCAGCAGTAGCAGGGTGAGACTTTTATGGATGATGTGGTTAATGTTTTTGAGCTGTAAAGCACGATTGTCTCTCACTTGTAATTATTTTGCCGGTTCTTTACACCACAGTTGTAAGCTTAAGTAAACTTCCCTTAGCAAATGAATAACAGTTCTGTTTTATCTACAGACTCTCTTTGGCATTGCTCTGGGGTGTTTTGCTACAAAAGCCCTTTCTGCTGTACTGATTTCCTAAACGCTGTAGCAGATTTTTTTTTCTGTTATCACGAGAATCAACGCAGTTACCGTGTAGGCTTGAATAACCTCAACACAGATCTCATCTTCCCAAGGTAGAGGTGATTTTTGTTACTTTGCACAACCATTGTTTTGATGGACTAACAAGAATCAAAAAGATTTTCCCCGTATCGAGCTGTGAATGACTCCTTGCACTTTATCTTGATAAAATACTTTGTGAACAAAAGTTTATTGAACTAGAAGTTAATGTTACCAGAAGAAAAACAGCAGCAATACTGTTGTGAACCTGCTTAAGTCTTGATTACAGTCCTATGAAAAGTTGTTAGCTTATTAAAGAATTTCAGCTTTAACTGAAGAGCAAACAGGTTGGTTTCCTCGTATACCTGCTTAAGGCTCAGATCCCGTTCTCTAGTACTCTTAACAAATGCACCTTAGCAGCTTCCAGTTTCTTAAATAAAAAAATTTGTTTAAATTATATGTTACATTAGAAGCACTGGTTATTTTTTACATTTATAGTTGCATCATTTGCCTTTTCTTTCCTGTTTATGTTTAATGGTAGAACATGGCCTGTCTATCAGAAATGATGAGGGTCTGTATCGCCCTCGCTAATGGCATGGAGTTTCCTTTACAACAATTGTGCTTTCTCCTAAATTTCAGTTTTATAGACTGTGTTTTGTTCTCCTTGAAAGTACGTGATAAATCAATAAGATGCATTTTGCTGCAAAAGGAAAATGTTATATGTGTAGGGTACTCTTTGGAAGACTTATATTTTATTGAACACTTGAAAAGTTGCAAAGTGGCACGCTTGGAGTAACTTGACTTTCCATTGATGCTGTTTTCTGATTACTGTATATCACCTCCTATGCAAAATTTATTGCAGATCTGGGTATCTGTATTTCAATAACATCTTGAGAATGTTCGTTGGAGTGAGCTACCCTCTGCACTAAGCGAAGGCCAATACTTGCCTGAGAATTGATTGATATAAATGGAAAACCAGAGAAATAAATTCAGTTCCTGCAAAAATACTCTGGGTGAAAACTTAACCCATTGAAGTAAGTGGGAGACTTGCTGTTGAGCTCTAACGAGCTGATGGTATTTTTGTTGTTGATGAGCAGAACAGAGTCCTCAGGTGCTCATGCAGTGGCAGTGTGTTAGTCAAAGGCTCCTTCCAAGGTCTTGCAGCATGATAGACCAGATCTTTAGAAAGAAACCTTGAGGATGCAGCAAGCTACAAGGGAGGGATATTCCTGGTTTTGAATTTGGAGGAGCCTGGGGCTCCTTGGAAATCTGCCTGTTGGCATCATGGGTGATCAGCAGGTTTGGCCTGGGTACTGGTTTTAAGGATCCTCTCCAGGGTGACCCCAGGAGGAGCCCTTGTCAGGGAGAACTGACCCGAGGGGCACCCGTGCGTGCGGTATTTGGTGCCCCGTGGTGCTGCTCGCTGTGCTCCGAAGGCATGCACCGATTAATGAGTCTTGTGTGGGTGTTTCTCTTCTTGCTCATAGACCAACCCTCCTCTTCCTCGTGGTGAGCAGCTCGGTCTCTCCCACTTCAGTACCGTGTCCAAGGCTATACAAAGTCCTAACTCCGGTTCTTGTTCAGTTGAGTAAGAAACAAACAAAAAAATTGGTTTTGCTGTTCTTACTCTTTTTGAAACATGATGTGCATGCCCTGAAGGGAGAAAAAAATAATTCAGACACTAGAAAAATTAAAACAGCTAAATGAAGCCAAAATCCCAAATCACGGGAAAATACTTTGATTGGTATTTCCCCTTCTTACTTTGCTGTGATGGATTTATTTTAGTCACCAGTAAATCTGTCAAATCAAAAAGTGTTTATTTAAAGGAAATATTTACAGCAGTGTTTTCATTTAGGACTCATATAATCTAAAATGAAAAAAAAAATCCCTTTTAGCTGTGTGGTTAAAGGCAGTTTGGCAATGTTAGAACATTTTATTTTGTTTCAGCCAGGTGATGCATTGCCTTGCTGTCTGGAGGTTCAATATTTCGTTGAATGCTTGACCTTTTTCTAATAAACATCTGCTATATTAAAAACCTGTGTTGTTCTGTTTTCTTTTGCATCATCATAAAAGAGTGTGAGCGGAGGAGAAGGGGAAGCAGGATTTGTTGTTGTTTGACCCTGGCCAGCAACTGAGCCCCACACAGCCGCTCGCTCGCTCCCCCGCCCCTGATGGGATGGCGAGGAGAGTCAGAAGAGTAAAAGTGAGAAAACTCGTGGGTTGAGATAAATACAGTTCAATAGGGAAAGCAAAAGCCGCGTGTGCAAGCAAAGCAAAGCAAGGAATTCATTTCCTGCTTCCCATGGGCAGGCGGGTGCTCAGCCATCCCCAGGACAGCAGGGCTCCATCCCGCCTAACGGTGACTTGGGAAGACAGACACCATCGCTCCCAACGTCCCCCCTTCCTTCTTCTTCCCCCAGCTGAGCATGATGTCATACGGTGTGGGATACCCCTGGGGTCAGGTGGGGTCAGCTGTCCCGGCCGTGTCCCCTCCCAGCTCCTTGTTGCCCCCCCAGCTGCTGCTGGTGGGGTGGGGTGAGGAGCAGCAAAGGCCTTGGCTCTGTGTAAGCCCCGCTTAGCAGGACCCAACCCATCCCTGGGTTATCAACGCTGCTTCCAGCACAGATACAAAACACAGCCCCACACCAGGTACTATGGAAAAAATTAACTCTACTCTAGTCAAAACCAGCACAAGGATCCATCAACATTTGGGGTCACAACTCTTCCAGTGACAGTGATGTTGCTGAAATGCAATCAGGGCAACTCTCTTCCATGTTAGTTGTTCAGTCTTTCTCATGGGGCAGTGTGGTCTGTCAGTATGTGCCTGAGCGTGGGTGCTGAGCCTACGTGTGTCTTGTAGTTGGGTGGAAAACACTTTGGACGAGCAGAAATTTTTATTTGGTGATGGGGGCTTAGAAGTTTTGGATTTAATGCAGATAAGGAAAGTTAGAACAGTAATTCTGTGTCTCTCAACAGAGAGAGGGAAAAGACCAAAGCAGCCCGTCCCCGCTTCTGGAGCCTGTTGCTGCCTGGGTGGCTCTGAAGCCCTAAGTTTCAGTGGGAGGGTGATCCTCTCTTCAGAGGGAGAAGAAGAGACCGCAGAGGAATGTTGCACCATGTTTGAAGCAGTTCACTACGAAAGGGACCCTTTGTCCTTTACGCCTTGTCCTGGAGCTGTTTGAGGGGAAAAGAAAGTTCTTTTCACTGAAATATTTTGTTAACCTTAGATAAATCGTTTTCGGGTGGCATCTTCCACAAAAAGAAGTCACCTTTTATGGAAAAAAAAAAATAAATCAAACTTTCAGGAAGCATCAGAAGCTTCTGGAATGTAGCCTTGTATTTTGATGAAAACACTTGTCTGGATGTAGCTGCCAATTTTTTGCCGCTGCCGTGCACCTGACTTTGTGGTGAGTAAAGGTACGGCCCCGCGCCTTCCCCGTTGCCTCAGCGCGCGTCCTGGGGATGGCTTCTGATGGAAAAGAGAGGTTGGTGGCGGCAGGGAGCCTTGTCTGTCTGTCCTACGCTGTGTCCGTGGGCAGGACGTTAACGTGCTTAGGGTTTTGCTGTGCGGTGGCGCAAAGTAGTCGCACGTGGAAGGAGAGTTAAATAAACACGATCCGGGCTGGCTGCGTTTCCCTCGTTAGCTTTCCTTCCAAAGACGCTTCGTTACTGGAGTAAATACTTCAAAAGGTTGCAAAGCTCTCTTCGTCTCCGATGCTCTCCTGGAAGCGGCGGTGCTGTTTTAGGGATCATCAGGCGTAATCTGCTGTTTGGTGCTCAGGCTTGCCCGACTGTTCTTTAACACGGGTTAAGAAATGACAGGCTGTCAGTACCGGTTGTGAAGGAGCTTCAAGGAGCCATTGTTCTTTCAAATTAAAACATTTAAACATTTAAATCCAAAGCTAGGACTGCAGGCTCATTTTAATTATTCCTTTTGTCTTTTGGAAATACTTCCCTACTGATGATCACACAGCTGTCACATATACATTACCTGTAGTCAGGATACATGACAGTGCTTTCCTATTAGCTGTCATTATTTTACGGGGAAAACTGAAAACCGCTAGAGCAGATATATTAATTTCAAAAGACGACACTGCTGGCAAAGTTATTAAAATAAAAATATCTGAAGACTCAAGCTCATTTGATTTATAGCAAAGATCTGCCACAATGTCTCTTGGCAGTTGAGGTGACTGCATTTTTTTTGGCTGTCTTACGGAGATGCCTACAGTCCTGTCTGTCTGATCCCACTCCATCGGGTGGAGGAACAATATTCAGAGTACTCGGTGATGCCTGAGTCATTCCTCCTTTGTAAATCATTTTTGTCAGCATATATTACTGCTCTACTATATGTAGTAATCTTAAGAAGTCATGAAATCGCAAATAATCCCCACTCTCTTTACCTGCCCATCTGGATTCTCTGCTCTCAGTTCCCAAACTCAATGGTGGATATGAAACAGTAAAGAAATCCTGAAAAATAATAAACACTGACGCTGTGGTTAAAATTATATGGACAGTATCAGGCCTTTTGGGTGACCTTTCTGGAGATGTATCTTAGTGATTTACCAGCTTTTTTATATCGCTTGAAGCACTCTACACTTCCAGCGTGGGGCTCGTAACTGAGGAGTAATTATCAAAATGGTAGGAAAAGAGCAAAGTTACCAAAATTAAGTTTTATTAGAGAAGAATGATGCTGCTTTCCTTCCCTTGTGAAGTCACTGATATTCACCAAAAAACTGAAGCACGAGTCCAAGTCTCGCTAACTGTAAGCATATGTTTGAATGGTTTCATAAACTGGTTTTCTGGGGGGAAAATAGAAAATAGTGGGAATATGGGGAGGAAATGCAATGTATTGATAGTTATTTTTCCCCCCCCCCACTTTTTTCTCTTTAATATTCCTGTCCACTTGCCTACTGGTTTGCTTCCTTTGCTTTTCCTCTCTGTTTTTGCCTTCCCTGCTCCTCTGCGGTGCAGCCACCCCGTGTTCTCCCTCCCCGCCGGGTCGCCAGCGCGCAGACCCCGCGCCGCCCTCCTGCTCTCGCAGCCCTTCCCGGGGCTTTGCCGTCCTCGCTCAGTGCCAGCGCGGCCGTGGGCAAATGAACCTGTTTTGTGGCATAGGTTAAAATACTGGTCCTTAAAAAATGGATTGCTCTGAGAAAATTTCTGGTAGAATTGTTTTGGCTTAGTGCCCGTTTAACTCATTCACTGGCTTTTAAGCCACGGCTCAAGAGTTTGCTTTTAAGACTTAAAACTCTACGTGTTGCTGCACTTAACCATGGTTCAAAATATTTTGTCTTTCCTGGGTGGATTAAATAGATGCTTTTTCAGTTGTTTCCCTAGGCGAGGTTTCAGTAGGCAATCCTGGGTTCTGGCACAGCAGCAAAGTTATTTGTTTTTCATGGATATTTGCTTATTCCTTATGAGAGAATACACAAACCAGAAAAATCAAGTGTTCTACACACAAAGGTGGGATGGCGTTGTTTGCCATTTTCTGTCCAGCCAGGTACAGTTAATTATATATGCCTCTTTCATGTCGAATCTCCTGAAATATATAACGTAATTTTATTTTCGTTTGTATTTGCTACATTGGTTTGGAAATAAGTATACGCAATGTATTTTCTGAGAGTTCCAGAAGTATTGTAAAAAGGGCAAACCAAATTGATTTAATCACAGATGTTGTTAAAGGCCCTTTTTTAATGGAATGTGCTGTGATTGCTGCTGCTAACAGAAGATTTTCATTTTTAAGTTGTTATTCAAAGAGAATATGCACGTCCTGAGACAAAGCTACAAAATTATATATATAAAAAAAAAAACAAAAAAAAAAAAACCAGCAAAACACCCCAACAACAAATGAGTCATAGGAGGAAAAGATTCTTGTGTGAGAATAGTTTGTGTAAGAAGAATAGAGCGTATGATGAAATTGTTGGGAAACACAAACTTTCAGACTCGTATCAGTTTATGTAAAGTTAAGCGCGGGGGAGAGGAGACGATGACTTTTCCTGGAAGCCACTGAGTTCAAGGAGAAATACTCTGATCCGTGGTGGTTTGCCTTGTGCTGTGAACGTGACACGTGGGGTCGTCGTCACTAATGGCTTATTAAGAAGCCTGGAGAGGTTGGGGGTGGGAGGCGTGCGTGCTGATGGATTGCTTTATGACAGCGAGGTGTCCGTGGCTTACAACACCGTAGGGTGAACGGCCTCAGCGTCGGCAGCGCTGAGGGGTGCGCCGCCGAGCAGCACGCTCCTCCGGAGCCTCCGACCCAGGAGCAGACATGTGCCGAGAAGAGGAAAGGATGGATTTAACAAAGGTCATGTTCGATGGCTACAGGTAGATGCCATCAGACTGGAAGAAAAGGAAATAATTAAAGCTTTTAATATCCTATTATACAAGTTTGCACTTTAGGTTCATTATACAGGACAAGTTGCACTTTGACAAGGAACATTTTATGCTTCCTTTCTTTTCCTCCATTACATTAACCCAGTTGCAGAACATGACCAGCTCTTCATGTAAAGCCTGCTCTGTCCTGTATTGTTTGCTTTTAAATTGCTTGGCCTAAGCTTTGTTTTCCCAGACGGGGCAGTGTGACTTGTATCTGTTAAACACTGATTTTGGGACTTTTTTTTTTTTTTTTTTTTTAAATGCAAAAAGCTCCCCCTTGCTCCCCTGTTGGTGAGGTGCCTAGGGTAAGGAATTCTACCTTGGCCATAAGGGGGCAGCTGGTAAAGACTCTGCTAGGCCTGTGTGCAAGAGGAGGCATGCTTGTGTCATTACCGGTGGAGATGTTGACCCCATTTCTTTATCTGGCTAAAGCCCTCAACTTTGCCAACACGTACCAGTCAGCTGGCCTGCAACCTGTGTCCTTAGCTTTGCAAGTTCCCAATTCACTTTGACTTTGTTGGCCACAACATCTCATCTCATCAGGGGTCTCCATGCAGCAGTGCGTGTGAGAGCGTATCCTCTTGAGCTTGTGCAAAGAAATACAGGAGAGAACGAACAATGTTTAAGGTAATAATATGAGCAGACAACGTAACGTGGACTGAGATGGGTTTCATGGGATGCCACAGAGAGAGCAAAGCATGAACAAACTGTTGGGATCTTTTTCTTAAAAATGAACATTGGGTGCTGTGTGGGCATAAAGTCAAAGTGAACCAGAAAAAAAGTTTGGAGCGTAGGCAGTGTTTAAACACTTTCAACGAAGTATCTGAAGTAAAGGTGCAGCACAGGTGGCTGCCAGGAGCCCATGGCCACATCCCTGCTGGAGGCACTCGCCGTTATTCAGCACAGACAGTCCAGGGGGTGATTTAATTTGAGCAGTGCCTGAAAGGATGGGGTAGCGATTAATAAATGAGCAAGTGGATACTGTAGATTCATGGACTGTGTGGGTATTTGTGCTAATCCTGGTTCTGGCATCTTCACATAGATTCTGCTTTCTTCTCACATCTTTGCATACAAATAAAAATATGTAAAGAATAGCACTCTTAGAGGGGTAACATAGGTGGCTATGAACAGCTTCTGACGATGTTTAAATGCCAACATGAACTTGAGGTGCCTTCTGAACTGAAACAGTCAGTTATTACAAGGGCTCTTCATTGGTAAGTTCATTATTCTTTTCTTATTGTTCAAGAAAAAAAAAATCCAAGAAACTACAGTGTAAAATTAAGGAGACACTGTTTTATATTCAAGTGAAGGTTTGGAAATCATCGGTTATTTCTCTGGGCTTGATTTTCATAACTGCTGAGACGGGAGCATTAGCAGGTGTTACAGGGCAGAGCAAGCACAGTGCATTTTCATTTTATGTTCTTACAAAGCATGTGTATCAAAATTGACATCCGCTTCTTACATACAGATGCATTTTTCTGGTGGAAACACTTGCATACAAAGATGAAGACTTCTCTCATAATGCATGTTCTGAATTGTCTAATACCCATAAACCTGCAAGTGTTGGATCTTGTCTGGGCAGCGCTGGTACAAATTTTAATATGGTGATTTTCTTCTGACAGTCGTTTTGGTTTTGCTCTGCTGCTGTGATGCTAGTTTCTGTGTTAGCACATAGAATCATAGAATCATTTTGGTTGGAAAAGACCTTTAAGATCATCAAGCCCAACCGTTCCCCTAACCCTGCCATCCCACCACTAAACCATGTCCCTAAGCACCTCATCTACCCGGCTTTTAAATACCCCCAGGGATGGGGACTCGACCACCTCCCTGGGCAGCCCATTCCAGAGCCTGACAACCCTTTTGGTGAAGAAATTTTTCCTAATGTCTAGCCTAAACCTGCCCTGGCACAACTTCAGACCGTTTCCCCTCGTCCTATCTCCCGTTACCAGGGAGCAGAGCCTGACCTCCCCCCGGCTCCCCCCTCCTTTCACGCAGTTGTAGAGGGTGATGAGGTCTCCCCTCAGCCTCCTCTGCTCCAGGCTGAACACCCCCAGGTCCCCCAGCCGCTCCTCGTAAGCCTTGTGCTCCAGACCCCTCACTAGTTTTGTGGCTCTCCTCTGGATATCTGCATTGGATGTTCAGGTTCTGTCTTCTGTATATGGAAATGTCCATGTATCTGCAAATGTCCATCAAATTCTGAGTCTGTATTAAGCAAGGAAATGAAGATATGCAAATGAAACTTGGAGAATTAATCATGCCAATTTATAATAAGCGACTAAATATCACAAAGAAATCAAGAAATACAGTCAGCTTATACTCAATTTTGTTTCTAGCTGTTAAAATACGCAATGCAATTAAAATGTCACTTTAACACGAGAGAATATTAGAGATTTCTATCTTGGACATCTAGGGCAAGATTCTGCATTGAGTAGCAGTCCAAGAAGCTCACTGGAGTACCTAACCTTCCAGTGAAACGCATCTCGTGTTTTGCTCTGATGAGGACCCTTTGACATAAAAGAGGGCGGAACAACAGAGTCAAATTTTGATGTTTTCTTCTTATATGTTGGTACGATTCCTGGATGCCAGCGTAATGCATCAGGTCCGTACAATCTGGCTATGGGCAGATGCAAATGAGGGAGAAGCATTCTTAATGTAGCTGAGCTAAAGCATCTCACTTCTGAATTATAATCCCTCCGGTATTCCAGTGTTGAAGACTTCTCCTCTGGCTGCCAATTTTGCTGAATTGTGCAATGGCTTTGTGATGTGCACAAGCACTCGCTAGGGACTAAGGTAGATCTTTTGACCTAAGGCAAATAGAATTTAATCTCTGGCCCTTGGAGGTTTCCTTTATAGTTAGAGTGGCTTCTGTGTTGTATGAGTGCGCCTACTGATTGTTGGAAAATTGGCTTACCTTATTAACGTGTGCCGAGTGCCTTGTGCGTAGCACATCTGAAAACACCCAGGAGTGGTTTTTTCTTATGTATAAAGTTGGTCTTTTACAGCCTGAAAAAAAAGTACTTAGCTGTGCATAATCTCGTCCTTTCAGAATTGCTTGACGTTGATTCTGGCAGCTACCTTTGCAACTGCTGCTGAAGTCCTGACCAAGGAAGGGCTTACGTAGATGTTCAGCTTTATGCACTGACAGCGATCGCGGTATCTTGAGTAGGTAAAATAACAGTGTAAAGAGTTAGTACTGGTGCCAGTTTTGAAGTCGTTTGATGCTTGCATTTGTACTTCCCTACTTGTCCCCAAGTAGTCTGGGGCCGTACATCCAATTGCTTTTGCTGCAAATTTTAGTGACTGGGTCTGCAGGAGAGAGATAACGTGCTTGAAAATATGTTCCTTTTTAATTGGGATGTAAGACTAGGAACTTTTTAATGTGCATCTATAATTTTGTAGAAGCTCCAAGCTTAAGGTAGTTAAACTTGTAATATACACTGAGAATTGTTGTCTTCATGCACATGTATTGAGCTGAAATCTGATGAACAAAATACGAAACAAATAGCTTCGCTTGCCAATAAAATGACTGGGGAGAACTTGTATGACTAATCGTTGCGTCTTAATGTGGGATGCCTTCCAGATTGTGTACAGGGTCACTTCTCAGCTCAGTTACCCCACTGCAGGCTCTGAAGAGGAAAAATGCCCTAAATAAACTTCCCGAAGGGAGAGTTTGTGTGCTGGTAACCAGGATGAATTCTCACTAAACAATTAGTCATTGCCACCATTCACTTTTCTGTCTTCAGCTGAGCCTTTCTCACATCTTTCCAGAGGTTAACAGCATCTCCAGATCGTTTCTTTTGTCCCCAACAAGGTAGAAGCCAAGGGGAGCTGTCTCCATGGGAAACAGGGCATTTTTATTCAAATAATCATGCAGCGTTACACTACATGAAAGCCGGGGCTTATGTAAGGCTGGGATTTCTTTGGTAATGACTGCTACATAATAGAGCCACCTGGTGATTTGTGCCTTGCATTGCTCTGTAGGAAGCTTGAGCTCCGGAGCTACTTTAGGGCTCCGTCTGACAGGGACCACACTGGGCAGGTACGTTAGGCTCATTTGCTTCGTCTCTGAGCGAGGTCATGCTGACCAAGCAGCACTTTGAATTTTCCTCACCTGCTGGCAGAGGTAGCGGCGGTGAGGAAGAGTCGTAGCACAAGAAACTGCTCACAGCGGATGGATACTGAAAGCTGGGAAATTATGGAAATGAACAGCCTGCGCAATAGCGGGACGTGTATTTTCCATGTGTTACCTAGCAGGAAGGTTATTGCATCTAATGCTGTTTAATAAACTGCTGTATGGTTTCTCTTGTCTATCCCTTGTATTTCTTCATACAGCGAAAGAGTGCAGTAATGAACACCGCTGCCTGTGAATAAATGCATTCCAATTGTATCATCTTTTTTTCATTAGAGGCTGTATTTTGATAACTGTTGATCTGCATACATTTCTTTCCAGAGTTCATAGCTCTAAATATGAGTTTTAATTACTCTCCTTATCTTATGTTATCAATGGGATGCTCACTCTTCATGTAGAAAACCCCGTGATCTCCATGCCTTATGCCAAGAACACCCTACGGGGAGTGAAGCAGACATAAAAAGAACTACATCAGAGCAACATTATCAATTTATACCAGCTGAGCATCAGACTCTGAAAGCAAACCTGAAAACTCGGTGGCTTTTTTAGTATTGTGAACATGCTCTTAGGACCAAACTAGCTTTGCTTTGTTAAAAACCCACCACCACCATTCTGCCATTACATCTGCTCAAATTACGCCAAATAGGCAAAGTTATCTAAAACATAGTAATATTTTTGCACCCTTTTTGATAAGTGAATCTGTTTTTCTTCCCCGCCTCTCTCCTGCTTGGTCCCTTGCAGATTTGCTGATCAACAGGGAAAGTCTCTTTGGGACGATGGGAATATCTCTCTTTGGGAGTTTGGGGACAGGGTACCAAAGTGTTTGCCTCCTGTAAGGGGATGAGCTAGCTTTAGGTCCTGTACCTATTCACGTATGGCCTGTGTCAAACAGCCTAGCCTCACGATCGTCCTGTAGATGGAACATAACTTCTCTTCCTGCGGGAATGTGTCTAGGAGAAGAACGTGAAGGATTGGGAAGCATTCAGCTGGTAGAGTCATGGGACCCACGGATGCTCTGCGAATGAACACCTGTGGCAGTTCCCAAAGTTGTGCTTTCCGATCTCTGTGGGAATTACCCCCAAAGGAGTGAAACCGTCAGGATTTACGCAATTTGCAGGAAATTTTAAATAATTTTTAAAAAAAAGAGAGAGAGAGAGAGAAAGAAAAGAAGTCTTTTCCAGCATTCCTTTATGTTGTAACCAGGGGATAAAATGGAGCATGCAAAATTCACCACAGCTGAATTAACAGGAGAGGAGGTTGTTACATTTAAGCTATGCATTTTTCTGTAATTAAATGGGTTTCATAGAATGTTCCTTCTTGAGGAGAAAAATCTCTTTAATTGGCAGTTATGCGGGGTTAATGAACTACTTGGAGTACAGAGGGGAAAAAAAAAGGGGGGGGGAGGGGGAAGCCCCCCAAACCCAAAACCGTGTTGAGTGTCAGAACTCAGCAAATCCATTATCAGAGAGAGCTTTAACCAAAACCTGATGAGATCAGACTGGCTCTGAGGGAAGGCACTTTCCGCCAGGAACGCTCGGAGAGAGCGGGGATGCGGTGGATGAGAAGAGTTGACTACGAAATGAGCGCTCGAGGGAGAGCCAGTCATATTAAGGAGGCCATAAGTACCAAAATCTTAAATAAATAAAAGGCGGGGGGTGCAGATCTGGAAGGAGATGGTAGATCTGATTATTTTCTTTTTTAAAGTGCTACTGTGGGGAAATTGGAACAATCTCAGTTTGTGTTATTTCTGCATTTGTGAGGTTGTTCACTTAACCTGTGCGGTGACCTGGAATACTCAATGCCACCGAGACAGAAAGAGTAACTGAGAGACTTGCAATTTCAAGGAGGAATTTTATTGAACAGCAGCAGATTTACTTTACACTTCAGTAGTAAGTGATAAGAGTGGAATTATTCAACATGCTTTCTTATTCCGGCCCTGGGAGGTGGTGTAAATTTTGAGGGCACAGAACACAGTGCCTCATATCATGAAAGTGGAATCTATTTTGAAATTAAGATGAGAAGTGCCATGTTTCATGTTCATTTCGTTGTTTAAGTTTCTCTGGTGTTCCTCTGAACATAAAAGTTTTTCAGTCACGGTAACGCCTTTTGACAAGAGATTTGGACAAGAGCAAAATGCTGAAGTGATTAAGAGAGGAAATCTGAAATTTACTTAGAAATTTCAGAGGGCAATGGTTTTGGCAATGTACATAAACACTAGTTATGATGTGTCAGTCTGTATTAGACCCTGCTTTTCCTATCTTTCCATGGGCAGATGTTGCTTTTTTCCCTTTATAGGTTTGTTAAGGATTTTGATCTGCCTTTCTGGCACCCTCAGGCTTCCCATCAACCCAACCAAAAAATGCATGTCATATAGGATTTACCTTTTCCCGTTAGATTAGATACTCCTGGGTGGTCAGCTGGAAGCTTCCCCAACTCCGTTTGGGTTTTTTTTTTGGGGGGGCGGGGGGAACTGAATAGACCTGATTATTGGAATTTGACTTTATAGCTGATAAGCACCAAGGAAAGAAACAGAACAGATTGTTGTAAGAAGATAAATCCCTTTGACAATTAAAATAAAAAGGCTGATTTGGAAAACCAGAGAGACCACACGATGTCCTGTGTCCCTTGAACTGACAGCAGGCAGCGCCGCGTGTAGCTCGGTGCGTGCAGGAGAGAGGTTGGATCAAATCGTAAAATTCAGACCAGCTTTCTGCAATTCCATGTCGAATTCACACATACGTTGCTTCTGCTTTTGCACTCGGAGGTGAAGTGTGATGAAACCCTTTTTTTGTTAAAGAACAGTGGCACGGTTAATAGGCCTTCAGTGAGATACTAAAATATCACTATGATTTAGCCAATTTACTTGTTGAAGAGAGGAAATCAGGTAATCTCTTTTTGGCAAGTCTGCTCTAGATCGTGTCCTGACATTACTGATGAAACTTGTGAGCATATACACTTTAGATTGTTTTAATGAACTCTTGGCTCAAATACCTCCTTGGTTCATCAGGCTCCAGTCTACCTCCTGCATGCATATGTAGCTTCTGCAGGAGGCGTGTGATCGGTTGTACTGAATGTGTACCTTCTGATCTTCGGGAGCTGTTGGCCTCATGGTTGAACATGCTTGAGCAGCCTTAATATATTTCTCTATTTTCTAAAAAATAAGTTTTGAGGTTTTAGAAAGAGAAAACTTTAAAGGTCGGTCTTTTTCATCTTTTGGTTATTAAGTAGGTTGCACATTTTTTATTAATGCAGTGTTCCCATACCAATGCCAATAAGACATTTTATCTGGCCTTGTCCGGTTTATCTTTCCTACGTAGAGAATCCCATGAATGCTGTCGTGCCTGGGCATCTTCGCCTTCATATATAAACTTGGAAATTTGGGGTAGTATGTGTTAAACACGCATCTTCTCTATCCATCTTTCCAGTTTCTGAAAGGGTAAAGATACACGTACTTTGTTAACCCCAAAATGCATAATGTTTTTAGTGCATATAAATACATACATATGTTCAGTGTAGAAGTGAACAATTCTATAAGACAGAGTCATTTCTCTTTCTGAAGCTTTGTGTGCCCTATGTGTTTCTTTGCCAGCTTTATCTGCTGAAGAGTTATCTAACCTAGGAGAAGCAAGTGCCAGGGTTTGGGTACATTTTTTTGGAGCTGAGGGAATCAAATCTAAACCTTACAGAGCAATGTGGAACAACATTATAGCATGCTGTGTTTCAGTGAATATCAGTTTGTAATTACCTCTGAGAAACTCCTCTTAGTATGAATTAAACAATACTTTAAAAATGTTTTTTTTTTAAATTATATTTAGTTCTCTGCAGTGCGTAACGCTGTCAAAGGTTAATTGGTTTGTGTAACGCTAGAAACTACAGTCCCTGATACATCTACTAGTCTGAGTTAGCACAAGAGCTGCAAAATGTTCACACCAACTTTGCTGAGGATCTAATAGCTAATCTGCATGCCTCAACCATCAAAAGAAATAAGGAGTAACTCTGAGTTTAATCATGAGTATCTTTAGAGGAGAACTGGACAGTGGAACCAAATTAGGTTGGATAGTTTCATGATGTAGATTTTCATCCAGTGGGGACTAAGTTGTTACCAAAGTAGTTTTGCTAAGAACAAAGTCCCCGACTTCAGGAAGTTGGGAACACAACAGAACAGAATGATGCTTTCATCCGGGTCATGCATTTTTACATTTTCCCTATTTAATAAGCTAAAGCCTGGAGATGTAGAATTCAGTGCATGTATTAGGCAAGTCTTTGGAGTTATTGTAGGTCTTCAAAACACGAGGGGTTTGGTTTTGGTTGGTGGTTTTTTTTTTCTTTAACGCTCCTTTACATCTAAAGGTTGTGCTTCCAAATCCCCGCTGAAAGCCAGAGAAACTTTGATCATAGACACTGAATGTTGGCGGGGGGGTTTGCTGAGGGAGCGGAGTGGGCGTTCTCTTGCAGAGCACAGAAGTGCATGCCCAAGAAGAATATTCAGGGGAAAGGCTTTTTTCTGTCTTGTTTAAATGGGAAAACCCAGCATACTAGCTTCCAAATTTTAATACCTTTAGATGAACATTAATAATGTACGTGTATGGAATACACTGGGGTACTCTCCTATCCACTTACCTGATACAGCTGTGATCAGAGTCCTGGCAGGTACCTCTGCTGGTTTGAGGATGCCTCTAAATTAGGACAATTATTCTCCTTTTTCTTCAAGAAGAGTTTTCAGCTGCTCATTGCTCGCTGCACTGCTTCAGGTTAAGGTGATGGGTTTGATCTGTTTGCTTTCACTGTAATGCTTAAACCTTACAGCATAACGCAACTTTAAGCTGCTGCAATAGCTGGTTGACTTGCTCTGAATTCAAGACCTGATTCTTCTAATGGCTATTCTGGCTGATTTCAAATGGGATTTCGGAGCTGGGGTAGGATTGGGAATAGGCCTGTGGGCAGTTCATTGAGTGTGGTGCCTTTTTACAAGAAGCTTTGTAAATACCGTGAGCATCTGGATTCTTTCTTCCCAAACTTTAATGGTGACAAGTTTGGGTTTACCATGTATTGTAAGGGAGTAGCTGTTCTTCACTGAGATACTTGTACTTCTCTGTTGACAGAGTATTAATTCAGAACTGAATGAAGGTATGAAACCAGAGAGCCTAAGTTACAATCTGCAGTACTCATTCAGGTACCGAGATAGGATCAGAACAAAGCTAAAGATTTCCAGCGCTGCCCAGGCATGAATGCTGCTATTAAAGGAAAAGTGTCCAAGTGTGACTGCCTTTGATCCAAGGCTGGTGCAGATCTGGTGGAACTGACAGTCATTTAATAAAAAGCAATCATGTTTGATTCTACGTGGCTATTTCTTTGCCGCTTTTATCTTAAAGTAATTTAGAAAAGAATTATACGAGTAACAAGTATGCACTTAACAGTGGTTAACACGACCTCAAAGGCATGGGTCAGTGCTTTGTATCTACAGGCTCAAAAAGAAACTTGAGCTGTCACTGTGCATGCGAGTACCATAAAAAATTCCCTAAAATAAACCAGGAATTAAAACTTAGTGTTATTTAGGCTTTGGTCTACTTTTGGAGGGGTTCGTTTGCTCTAATCTGAAGAGCCATGTCTTCTCAATCAAGAATTGCCATGAGCATTTAATCGATTTTCTGCTCCGAGTGGGGTATGTATTCCTAGTAACTTTTAGGCAAAAAGTCAGCTGCTGCAATTGATGTGATATACGCATCTAGTTCTACACTGTCTGCAAATCTATACTTAAAGGCACCTTTAGGCAGTACTTTTATAGTGAAAAGGACTTAACTGGGCAAAATGTGCTAATCTTGCCTGAACCAGGGGAATGACTTTATTAGTTTCACCGTTCTCATGCCATCATTATGATCTAGTGTTTTCCCTTCATAAATGAGAACAGTAACCGTCTCTCTGACCTCCATTAATGTATATCATAAAGACTGCCTTTATAATACGCTTCGCAGGAAGACCTCATTCCCTTGCAAGCCGTCCTTTGGTGACAGTTCAGGGGAACGTTATAGATTCCCATGAAACTTTTCAAATGGATGTGATAACCCCACTGTCGGAGGCTGCGTGAGCCATTATTGAGCACATATTGGATAGTCCATTCATTATTATAGAAATACCTTAAAATAATATTGGTAAGAAGATAGTTGGATACAGTCAAACACTATTGGATCCTTGTTGTAATAGGCAAAACACGCAGCTGTCAAAGTTGGGATTTGGAGAAAAGGAAGCCTTGATCATGAGCAGTACAGGATCAAGCTGTCGTTGCAAGCATCTTGTAGTAGCTACTGGTCCATCCCTGAGTGCTCTAGAAAAGGTGGAAATCGGAACAAAAATGCTGCTTGCATGGAGCAGCATCTCTTCGTGGCTGTGCATATTTGAAGTGATGGACACAGCTGGTTTCTGCTTCCAAGTGCATGATTTTACAGCCATTTGCATGTAATTTAATCTTGCAGAATTTTATGGAGCAGTGTAACAAGCGGTGGGTAGGTACTGAGCCACACCTGCTACACAAAGGGTCCGATCTGTAGATAGGTTCAAAAATAGGAATCTGAGTTTGCCCTTCTGCTGTCAGTAACTTGTTGGAAGAGTGGCCAAAGCTTGTAAGGTACTTCATGAATGTGTGCTATGTAGAGGATTTCTTACTGTTGCTATTTTAGTTTGTTCCATGAATGTGATGTCAGTTAATCCTAGCTATATACAGCCTTGGGAAAATCACTTTATAAGCTGTCTCTGAGTTTCCCCAGTTTTTGTAATACGGGGAATATATTCTGTCTTTCATAGAAATATCGTGAAGTAACTTTTAATACAGCAGTTAAAAAGGTCTAAAACAGTTGCATGTTATTTTGCCATAATTATTTCGTGAGAACAGCAGAATGCAACATGAGTAATGAATCGGGGATTGTACTGACCAGACTGTCACTATGATGACCTATTAAAATCTAGGATGTTTTATCCTTCTCTTAAATTGGATTCAAAATCTATACATAGCTAAGGATATAGTTATTAAATATTGTGCTAGTAATACTCATACATGTGAACAGCAGACGTGTTGGATGTCACAAAACTGTGGAGTTGTTGAGGCTGGAAGTCACCTGTGGAGATTGTGTAGTCCAGTCCCTCTACTCGAGCAGGGCCACCTAGACCAGGTTTCTCAGGACTGTGTCCAGCTGGGTTTGAATATATCCAAAGATGGAGACTACATGAATTCTCTGGGTGACCTGTTCCAGTGTTTGACCACTCTCAAAGGAAAAAAGGAAAAAAAAAAAGGAAAAAAAAATGTTTTTTTTCCTATGTTTACATGGAATTTTCCATATTTCAGTTTGTGCCCATTGCCCTCCTGCCCATGGTCAGGGACCATGATGGTGGAGCTCAGGATCCTGAGAATCCTCAGGAGTACGGAGCATGGCACTTGCATCTTTTCAGCTGTATTTTGCTGGTTCCCTTTCTTTAGGCCATTATTTCCTCCAGACAGTTCTAGTCTTGAGCTAGTTACATTGGATGGCCTGGACTGTCAATATGAAGTATCAAGACACTAGTAATAGTAACTTTTTCACTAAGCTCTGCATTTCTTGGAGAAGATTTCCTATTGTGGCAGAAGTGCCAGGCATGGAAAATCCTGCTTCGGTAAGTCAGAATGAAGTTACTGTGGAGTAAATCTCATTTAATGCCTTGAAACGTAAGAGCACGTTCTTATTTTGCTACATATGGACAATAAATCAGGTCTCATGAAGCTGTTATCTGTCTAAGAATAGCATAGTATAAAGAGAAACAAAATGAATTCATATTGGATATAGATTTAAATGTTAGCCCTTTCTGATATCCAGGATCTTTTTCCTTTACAGTGTAATACCTTCTCACAGCTTCACAATAATCAGTTATTATTCTGGGAGGCCAGCAATACTACTTATAGCTTATGAAGTACTGATTTGTTATGTTCTTTTCCCTTTCATATGTTTGCTTTACGCTTTGACCCAGAAAATTTGGGGCAAGAACGCTGTCTCCTTGGATATCCAAAGTGCACAGGACACTTTTTTTGTCTGTTGTGGAATTATTGATACTATAAGCAGCACCTTTGGTTTAGCTGTGCTCAAATATTTGTTGTTCATCCAGATATGAAGTTTCCTCTTTATTAATGCTCTTGAGATAATTCTTGTCTTGGCTGTCTCCAAGCTGGGTAGCAGCTGTGGTGGACTCGGTGGCACGTGCTGCCCTGGGGGGGAGCAGTGCTCCCGGTATGGGCCGGTGTCAGGCTCAGGCGCTGAGCATGGTTTTGGCACCATCTGGAATTTGCATCGTGCCCATGATAGCCTTCAGCTAAGGCGGTATTTTCATCCTTGAAAACAGGGATCAAGTGAGATGCTGATTCTTCAATAGGAGTGAGCTAAGTCTTAACTTTTCATGTGTTTAAATCAGTCCAGAAAAATTCCCATTATTTCAGTGGGTTGGCTGCCTTACTAAGAATGTAAAAGTCCCACAAAAGAAGGTGTGAAGTAGTTCAAAGTTTCAAACGCTTGGATGCCAGTGTCATGGTAACCAAGCCCGTTTGATATCCTATCTTTGGAGGGCTCTGCTTTATATAGTTAGTGTAGAAAGCAGAACACACAAGAAAAATGTTCACAAAATTAACATCCTGTGTTATCAGCAGGATAGGGACGTTGTCCTCCATGGCTGACATTGAAGGAGTTCTGATTACTTTTAATGACTCCCGTAGGTGCCCCCTGTAACTGCTGGATGAAGCCCAAGGATGCTTTTTGTAGGTGAGAAGAACAGCCAGGGAGCAGGTGGAGAATGAAGTACTCTTCTTGTACAAACAAATGTTCTACTGAAGGTCCTTGGAGTTATTATGCCAGACACCTTCCTCTCTCTTTGCCAGTCGTACCTTCTCATTCTGCTTCCAGGGAATGCTTGCATCTCTGAATGACTTTGGGTTTCATTAAGCAAGTCTGATTTGCTCAGATAATTTTTTTGGTGGAGTTAGGCTGTAAAGTTTTCTTGTCAAACTACATATAACGTCTTGATAGTTACTAGTCTCCATTTCTCATCCCATTTTCATACGGTGAGCTACGAACACCTGAGATTATTTGATCATTCCATCTGGTGGGAGAAGATTGGCATGTTTTCTTGGGATCATAGGTACTGAGTTTTGAATTTCTCCTTTTTTGTAATCTTACAGAGCTCACTTTCTTGAAATGCACTTCCATAATGGAATTGTACATTATTATTGGTGTTCTTTGATACAAAAGAAATTCAATACCTCCGGGGCTATAAATATCATTGATTCACTCCAAACAGAGAAAGATACTGCAATATTTTTTAGGTTATTAAGGCTTTTCCATTTACTCTCTGATGGGGAAGAGTTATGAATTTGGTAATCATTATGCCCTAGGTGACTTAGGTTAAGTAATCAAAACCTCTCTTTAAAACATAATTATGATTGTTTCCAACATTTAATTCTTTTTTTTTCTTTTTCAAAACTATCTTTTAATGCCTTGAGCATTTTTTGTTTACTGTTTCAAAGAACTTCTCCTGTGGTACAATAGAGGAAAGCCTTAGTAGCTGTATGGCAGATTGTATTTCTCACCTGCAAAGCTTTTATGGAATTATTGAGCACTTCAAGATGTAGTAGGAATCCAAGCTTGCAATAAATGTGTGGGTTTCTTTCTCCCTACCGAATGACTAGGATGAAAAATCTTAAAAATCTTGGGTCTTTTCCGTGTGGATTTCAGTTCCTTGACCAGCCTCCTTTAAAAAAAGGGGAAAAAATTAAAGAAAAGGGGGGGGGGAAGCTTCTTGGAGATGCTAGATTGAATCTTGCACAATTTGATAGTTGTTTTAATAAGTGATATAAAAGTGCGAGGGGGAAATTTAACAAAAGTTCATGTGGGTGTTTATCCATCAGTCAATAACATATATGGAGATTCAGCAAGGGAAGACTTCACATATGCATGCACAAAAATTGTATGTAAAGTCTGAGTTCTGAATTATCAAAAATTCTGCATTATTTTTAATTCACCTACATGTTTACAAATTGCAATGGAGAGGGGTGACCTGCGGTGCGTGCGCCTTTTCTCGCGCTGCTGAAGGGGGATGTTCAGAGCCAGGTGCTGTAAGGGTGGCATGCGGGTAGCTTTGGGGGTAAGGTAAGGTTCTTTTTGAATTTTATGGGGGACAGAGTTGCAGATATGAAGGAGCCTGGTCAGAGCTTGTGAATTCAGTTACCCTGCTGTCCACCACTCTTGTATCCAAGTCAGGTAAAACACAAAAGTCCGGCTATATTTTATTTAATTTCTTAAACTAATGCTTTTGAAGACTGGGTAGCAGAGAGCTCTCGGGGTGGAATCGGTGAGGCCGAATTGCTTTCCATCACATCTGCTGTATGCCAAGCAGTACCTTTACAACCAAATAATCTTCCGTCAGGAGAAGCTCAGATGCATAGTAAACAAAAACAACAGTTGTGAGATGTATGCTGTAAACTTACCAGCCTTATTTGCTTCCAGAAGTTCCAGAAAGTTTTTCTGTGGTGGGCGTGAAGCACAAGTTAAAGCCCATTAAATGGTGTGTGGATGTTGACATTCAGGAGAAAAACAGCTTTAAAGCTAAAACCCATGAGGGTGACTGTGCTCTCTCGTGGGAGTGTTCTTACTGGGGTTTGATGTTCTGCGACTTCTGTGTGTTGACTGCACACCATTAGTTGGTTTGCCTCAACTTCCCTGAACGTCCTTATGTTGATGTCGCCTTTGGTCCTGCTCTCCGTGCTGCCTGCGGACCTAAGACCACGTCTTTCCACGGACAGACCTTACTCCACAGATACTATGCAATGTTCCCCCTTACGTGTCAGTCATTTATTTAACCTTTCAAATTGTCTCTTCGGTCCCAGTTAGAAAGGGCAAAGTCCCATGGCCTGTATTAATATTTAAAACGAGAAACCAGTGTTCATCACTGACACTTCATCTCCTGTAGAGTGATGGGCCTCAGAGCCATTCTATCTGCTGGACTTGATGCGCATGATGATGCCTCTGTGACATTAACACATGCTCTTCAGCAGCCCTGTTCCTAGTTTAGGCTGATTAGGTTAAAAGAAGATCATCCAGAATGTGATGATGATTCCACATTTATGGTTTTTATCCATCACGGGCTAAATATATTCTCAGCGGGATATTTGGGGGTAGAGAGGGACGGTGGAAATGCTCTGCTCTGTTGTATTTCTAATAGGTTTAGTAATGCTCAGTAGAAACGGTATCTTCAGTTTTCTTGGTACAGACATTTATAACAGACTACTCTGTGCTATAAAGGCAATTAATTGCCTGTCTGATGTGCTTACTGTACATCAAAATCTGCTGTTTAATTGTGAGTATGAAACTGTGACTGCACAAAGGATCAATTTTTGATATCCTAAGATATTTAATGAAAGAATGTGTTACGAATAGGAAAATAAGCCTGCAGTCAAGTTGAGCGTTTTATTTCCTATTTTAACGTAATTGTCAAAGTTACGAAAATATTTATGCAGAAACTAGTGTTTTAGTTGTCTGATTACATAAAAATACGTGAACCTGTAGAATTTAATAGTAGAGAATGAGGTTTTTTTTCTCCCCTAAGAGATCTAGCGGCTTTAGACACATTTTCCAATTAATCCAATAGAAAACATGAGATACTGACACCATCTCAAAACAGGCATCTAATTTAGGAGCCTGTTGGGAACCTAAGCTCTTTAGATAGTCCACAAAGTTGCCAGAGGACTCTGACTCATCGTTTGGAGACTGCAGTAGTTAAGTGGAAGCTTGGGTTCCTGTCTACGCCTCTAAACTTCACACCCAGCAAAAAGGTGTGAATCCTCCCGTGTGTGTCTAAAGCCACCTCTTCAGGCTTTGTGCCCATATGGGTATATAAATGATTAATAATAGCATTTTAGCTGATGGTTGGAGATAAAACAAACATTGTCCTAGAGCATGATAGGTAAATCTGAAAAAAAAAAAATATTTGATGTATGACAGTCTTTTATTAAACTGAGGGCTACATTATAATGGGATTTTGCAGGAAATTTGCAGGTGGTACTCTAAGAATTAATTTGCTGATAGGTTTGAGGGTAGAGCAGTTTCAAAATTATTAATAAACATCGAGGGGGGAAATTTGATTTTTAACTGCTTTATGATCTAATTTTGAAGGAGGATGAAATCCTTTGTTCTTTTTGGTTGTACTGTTTCTGTTGATAGAAATCTGTGGACAATTAGCCAAGGTAGAACGAGAACCTGATGGAATTGGTTTGGCCCAGAGCAGCATGGGTCAACTGCAGGGTGAACCGTCTGAAGGTACTGAAAAGCGCTCTGCAACATTCGTGACTATCCAGAAAAGAAAATGTATATGTTTATCCAATTAAAACTCGAGAAATAAATAAGCACTTTAGGCACAATCTAATTATCCAGTTGGAATTTGGCCAAGATGCTAGGAGTTGACAGCCCTTGAGTTAGAGGTGTCAACGGGGAATTAACAGCGGAGTGCGAGAAGTTCAGGTCTGCAGCTCCGGTGGGGGGCGTTGGGCAGTTGTGACAGTGCCCACCGTGAGGAACTTCTCCTTTATCCCTGGCCTTCTTCATCAGCGCATCCTGAAATAGCATGAAACATAATTAAAATAATCTGGAATTATCATTATTTTAAGGGCCGCTAACGGCACCATTTGAGACAATGAGATGAAATAGAATCTGATTTTTTTTTTACATTGGGTTGATACAGTCCTTTTAATTCCTCTTGCATCGAAGCCTGTTTCTACATAAAATAGCTCTTGAGGAGGGTGGTGCTGCATTATGAGGTATCACAGAGCCTTGGATTCTTCATCTTTGCGTCTTTAAGTAGAAAAGATTGTTTTTTGTTTTTTTTTTAGCTTCTCTGTGGGGACGATCTCTGCAGTAGAAAGTCCTGGTTTTAAGAAATAGTAGCAGATATAATACTACCACGTTTGCCAATGTTTTTCTACAGAATGGTTCTTTGCAGTTATAGCTGTCTCCCAAAGAGCAGCTCAATTAGAGAGGATAAACTGGCAAGATTCATTTTTAATGTGGCAACTTTGGCAAGAGTTTTATTCTTCAGCAGTGAAGTGAGCACCTGTGGACTCAGGGGATGCGCATCTCAGCAACACAGTTTTAAAATTTGGTTCTCCCCCTCCTCCCTGAAAAATGGGGGAATTGGTTTAATCCTGAGGATCAGAGGTTGTTTGAGATTTTACGTTTGTAATGATTTTTGCGCTTTTAATTTTCCTTTTTCCTCTCTCGTTTGGTTGGGCTGACATGCACCGTTGTGCACTTCTTGGGTCCGCTTTTGAGTTGCAGCATCTGTAACAATTAAAAATGCCTGCAGGTGAGTTTGTGCGCTGTGGTCACCAAATACAATTCCGACTTCTCTGAATCGCCGTGCGGTTTCCAAATGGTTCGGCGTATCCTTCCTGAGCGTTTTGACTTGACAGCTGATGATGGCTCGATCGTCAGGGTGAGCATTTAATTGCTTGCCTTGCTCCTCTTGATGCCATGTTTCGGTATGGTACCGGTTGGACTGGGAGGAAGCCTGAATACGTTCCTATCTATGTGCCTCATATCAAAAGTGTGTGTGCTCTGGAAACCAAGCTTCAAAAGGTCCCAGTGACGCACCAGTAAAACTAGATGAAGGTGGTGTAGTCCCAGTCAACCCAGGCAGTTACTGCTTTGGACACAAAGCCGCGTGGCTTTGGCTGTGTGCTCCAGTGCCTGGCTTGGCATTAATCTCCGACAGACACGAACAAAGTGTTGTGGTGTTGTATCTGTCTAATATTCTCAAAACCAGGCTTTTATGCATCTGTGCATGTAATGAAGCAAAGTGGTATATAGCAGGGACTTTGATGGTTGTGTAGGCAGGATGATTTTTATCCATAGAAATAAATTCCTTTTTACCAATTAAAAAAAAAAAAGAGAGAGAGAGATAAACACTGCATTTTGCTTAAGCAGTACCTAAGAGTAATGCTGTTCCCACGGTTGGTTGCTCAACTGTTAAGGTGATGTTGGGGATATTATTGAACAGGACTGAAGTGAGTACCAAAGGAGAATTAGCTGGTTGAGTTTAATAACTGAGCATTCCGTATTTGGGTGGGAACAGACATTTGCAGCTCTTTTAGGAGAAACAACTAAATTAGATTTTTATTAACAGATTCATCTGTGTCAATACTTAACGTCCTACAAGATTTTCTATCATAGCAGAGACTTACTCCTTTCCAGACCCAGTTCTGGAAGCTCTGCCTGATCTTCCCAGCCACTCGGGCACTGCGGTTTCCCTAAATGTTGGGAAATGGGCTGTTGAGTCTCCGCCAGCTGACATCAATAGCCGAGCGCCATCCATTTTGTCACGCCTCGGGCACGGGGCGTTTCTGGATGTGTTGCAAAGCATGGCTGTGATTAGGGGGGCAGACATCATGGGGACGGTGACAGGGATAATTCGAGGTCCCTCACAACGCTCTTTAGGGAACCAATTTCTGCAGCTGCCAGGCTGCGCGGTTATTCCGAAACGGAGCCTGGTTGCTGGCTGGCCCAAAGGAGCAACTGCTTTCTCCCACTCGTTACCTGCCCCTCTCATTTACTAACGAGCTGCTGCAATACCGCACTGCACTTCTTTCTGCTTGTAGGAAGGAGAAGCCAGCGTGCGGTGAGCGAGCTAACGAACGGCACAGCTCGTCCTTGCTCCGTCCTCGCCATGCGTCGCGTCACCGCCGCGCCGCTCGCTGGCCTCAGACGGCTGCCCAACAGACCTGTCCTTCACGACGGGGATCCATCGTTAATGGATTCATACAGCCCAATGCTGCTGGTTTTGGAAGGACTGGGAAAACGAGCCTCCTCTTTTTCCCCCTCTTCAGAAAAACTGTTAAATACTTAAACACAAGTTTGTTTTTTTTTTTTCATCTCCCTGTGAAATGCCTCAGGGCAAGGTTACAGTAATTGTATGTTATATTGCCCTGCTGTAGAGAGTCCTGCTATAATTTGGCTCGGTTTTGTAGCATTTCTCTCTGGGGGCGATCAGTCGGGAGTAGCTACTGCAGAACGTCGGTGTGGTGTTAGGGGGCCCTGGTACGTGTGCGCGGTTGTTGGGACGATGACTTCCAAGGTGGGGTAGTAAAGACTGCGGTGGGGCTTGTGACTGACAGGTGGCGTGGGTTTTCTTTCCTACTTGCTTTTTTTTTTTTTTTTTTTTATGGGGAGTTGAAAAATTAATTTTTTTTTGGG
>NW_009260430.1:2111523-2128452 GCF_000687185.1 Egretta garzetta | reverse complement strand
GTAGGAAGGAGAAGCCAGCGTGCGGTGAGCGAGCTAACGAACGGCACAGCTCGTCCTTGCTCCGTCCTCGCCATGCGTCGCGTCACCGCCGCGCCGCTCGCTGGCCTCAGACGGCTGCCCAACAGACCTGTCCTTCACGACGGGGATCCATCGTTAATGGATTCATACAGCCCAATGCTGCTGGTTTTGGAAGGACTGGGAAAACGAGCCTCCTCTTTTTCCCCCTCTTCAGAAAAACTGTTAAATACTTAAACACAAGTTTTTTTTTTTTTTTTTCATCTCCCTGTGAAATGCCTCAGGGCAAGGTTACAGTAATTGTATGTTATATTGCCCTGCTGTAGAGAGTCCTGCTATAATTTGGCTCGGTTTTGTAGCATTTCTCTCTGGGGGCGATCAGTCGGGAGTAGCTACTGCAGAACGTCGGTGTGGTGTTAGGGGGCCCTGGTACGTGTGCGCGGTTGTTGGGACGATGACTTCCAAGGTGGGGTAGTAAAGACTGCGGTGGGGCTTGTGACTGACAGGTGGCGTGGGTTTTCTTTCCTACTTGCTTTTTTTTTTTTTCTTTTTAATGGGATGTTGAAAAATTAATATTTCTTTAGGCAAAACGGAAATTTTTTTTGTAGGTTAGGTAGAAAATTGTGGTTTTGTAACTGTCAAGTAGTTTATTATTCTCTGGAGGAGTACACGGCGCATGGCACTGATACCCAATGATGAGTTTTTCATGCATCCCTCCTATCCCTCCTTCTTTTCCTGGCTACTTATACTGGTCAACCTGACCCATTTCTGACCAGAAGTCTTTATCCAACTCAGGGACAAATTAATCAGGCATGATGTGTAAAATGTCTGTTCTTACAAAGTAGTGAAATGCTCCTGACCATATTTATTATCTTCCTTGGAAGACAAAAGTGCGTTGCTGCCCGAATGGGGCCCCTTTTTTTAGACTTTACCCTGTCTTAGTACGGGTTGTCCTTTGGGGACTGTGAAGGTCTTTCAGGACAGACACAAATCCCAGGTACTTTTTTCTTAATTGTTGCTAAGCCTTTACCATTACAAAAGAAGAATTTAAGGAGACAGAAGAAGATTGGTTTAAGATCTATTTGTTTTCCCTCAAGTCGCTGTAGGTTCAGGGAATGGGTTAGTTTGTGCTTTTTTTCCTGGCAGGAACATATTTGCGATGTAGTCCACACATCTCGGTATGTCCTCATCATTTGATTTGCGTTCCTCAACATTTCAGATGTGGGAGCAGTTAGTACGGGCCCTTCCTCTTGACCCCGGCCCCATTTGTCCCCACCAATTCATTTCATTTCAGAGGACGATTCCCTTTTGGCTGAAGATAAGGTGCCTGAAAGCTGTACTTTCCCCCCGTGCTTTTATCACCTATTTCAGATGCCAGAACACCTTTATAGCGGCATCACACGCTGTTCTGTACTTCTTGTCTGAGCTGGGTGCTTTAATGGAAGGACAGCTTGAAAAATACGGGGTACAAACAGTTGGGTGTAGATGTTACTCCAGTCGGTGGGAGTTAGTCTCCTTGTATTCTGCTCTCCTGACCTATTTTATCCCAGCAGCTAGAAGCAGTCTGACTTTCTTAACGTGCATCATCCAATTCTTTGCCATTATTAAAAAAAAAAAGGAGGAGATTGTGTGTTTCAAGGTGTACAGGCAGCAACATTGCCTAGAAGCTCCCTTTTAGCAAAAATCAGAAATTCTGTGAACATGGGCTGCATTAAAAATTTAAAATGCAACTAGTATTTTCCATATTGTGCGTACATAAAGGAGTAATATGAGCCTTTGCTAGGGGATCGTGTCCTTCATAGGCAGCTGATCTGCTGCGTGTGTCTGGACTCCAAAAGCTTTCCCATCCCTGCCTGTTAAACTTTGCCTTGCCGCTTTAGCAATCCACCCCAAACTGTGAGCGCTCCTGTCATCTCGTGGGTAATCTTGGATGCTGCATACAAATCCTTATGCAAGTTTTCAGTCTGATGAGCTTGAGTTAGACCAGGCGTATTTCAGAGAGGTGTTCAGCACCATTTGTATTGCTGTTGGACTGTAAACTCAGCTCGGATGTTTATCGCTGGCGTTTTCAGACCAAGCCCACTGTGTTCCACACAACTTCTTTTCCTGATGGGGTTTGTCTCAATAAAACTTCACACATAGCAGCTTCTCTGCTGGACAAGGATGTGTTTGGTTTTTCGCTTCCGAGTCTGTGGTCAGGCTCTGTTGAAGAAGACAGAGCTTGAACGGGGCACCTGAGTCCCTTTTATAAAACTGCAAAGATGGGGTGAAATACTTTTTTCAAACTCAGAATTTTTCTACAGAAGACAACAGCTTGCACTTGCTTTTGACACTGCTACCCTTTCGCTGTTACTCTGGTGTCTTGTCTCACTTCTGACATCCCGAGTCCTTTCTGCAG
Organism: Egretta garzetta; assembly: GCF_000687185.1. Classification (NCBI taxonomy): domain Eukaryota; kingdom Metazoa; phylum Chordata; class Aves; order Pelecaniformes; family Ardeidae; genus Egretta; species Egretta garzetta. The sequence goes on along the minus strand of NW_009260430.1, from coordinate 2,126,039 downwards.
GGAGCTAAATCAGTGAAGAGCATGCTGGCCATCCTTCCCCGAGCCATTTGAAGTCCATTCAGAGAGGAGAAAAGACCAAGTCCGCGCCGCCTTTTTTTTTTTTTTTCTTCCACTGTAATGCAGAGTAGCGGGTTTTGGCTTTCTGTGTTGGGGAAGCACAGATGTCGGAGCTAATCCTCTGCAATCTGGTAGGACCATGAAGCATCACAGAAACGCCCAGGAATGAGGTCCAGAAAAATTAGCGTCAAGCGGCATCGCTGCAGGTCAGGGTTGGTCCGGCCGGTGGTGCGGGGCTGGTGGAGCAGAGAAGCCCCCCTGCTCTCCTCCGTAGCTCGCTGTCGACAGCCTGGGCAGGGCCCCCGATGGCTGTGCCTTGCCTTGGCACCAGGGAAATGGCATTGAGGCACGACCTCGTGCTGCAAGGGTGCTCGGGTGCTGGTACGAGCATGGTTGGGAGAAGCTAGCGTGGATGGGGCGGTGGCTGCTGCAGAGGTGATGGTGGGTGGGCAGGGGGGCAAAACGAGCTGTGCAGCAAGAGGGGGCTTGGTCTGACGAGGAGAGAGGAGGAGGAGGGCAAATTTCTGGGTGCAGCACAAGGGAGGAAGGAACTACCAACGCCGACCGAAGCGTTAAAATGAATTAAACAAAAGAGAACCATTCTTTGGGTTTGCAAATTTTCAGCTGATTCCAGTCTCGGCTTCCTCCAAGGATGCATTTCCCAGCTCTGCGGAGTGTGTGAGGCTGTTCCCAGGGGATCTAAGGGCTGCTCCTAATGAATTATAGGCCTGCTAGGCCTCCTAGTTTCTGTTTAATTTGTTTTTCTTTTGTAAGGTGAATTTCCTTTGGTTTCTTACAGTGGGTGGAATGAATATTTTTTTCTTTTTCACTGTGCGCATAGCATGATTTTATAAACTCTCTAAGAGGATTGGAGTATCAAAGCTCTGGATAAATCTTGCATTGGAATTTTTGTGACTTCTTCACAAATGTATCATTATTCATTTTTACCTTTACGGGTGTTGCTTTCTGTATGAAATGCAGAATAACCAGCTGCTAAGTGAGTTTCAAATGGAGCTTTTCATTTTCTTCTGAGGAAATAACACAAGCTGTGGTTGTAATAGATCATCTGTATAGGAGGCAAATCTATTTTTTATGAGTGTGGTATTTTGATGGTAAGTGCCAAAATTATATAAAAATAAGAATACATATTGCAGATAATCAGTTCTGAGATTTTTTTGTTTGTTTGTTTTATTGTACTAAACTCTGTCTTAACTTCTCCGTGGGCAGAGATGAAGAGACGTTCACTGTAGGTTGTCTACTTGAGTTTCACCCAAATGCATACAAACTAATTGCCCAAGTTCATGGGAGGGTTGGACTAGATGATCTGCCGAGGTCCCTTCCAACCCTTGCCATTCTGTGATTGATTCACGGGATTTATCAAGGGGGTTGATGCGGAACATTGTAAATCTGAGCCAGTTTTTGAAAGAATATTTGTATTGGGTACCCAGCGCCTCCTGTAGCCAAAATGAGAACAGGCTTTTGCAAATCTTTATCCCACTGACCCAGCTGTAAACCCATCCTGTCACTTCCACCTCTTCCTAAGCCCAGTCAGCCATCCCCAGTGTGCTCCGAATTCCCTTTTTCTCTTTTTTTTTTTTTTTTCTTTTTTCTTCCTTTTTTTTTTTTTTTTTTTTTTTTCTTCTTTTTTTTTTTTTTTTTTTAGGTGTTTTACATGGGGGGGGGGTCGGGGGGGGGCCGCCGGGGCCCCTGCCACTGACACGGCGTGGAGAGCCGTCGCACTACGAGAATAAAGGCTGAAATAGGCTTGTTACAACCGCTGCAAAATTTTAGAAGTTGCTGGATGCAAAGCTGAAACAAATACTCTCTAGACGATGCCATTTCATGCATGTGCCCCTCTAATTTGTTCACTGCTAATGTTTTTTATTTGCCAAATAATGAAAAATATTATTGCCTAAGTTGAAAATGAAAATTAAATTTCTGATAGGATATACTGGAGTAATAAAGAAAAAGGGAACATAAAAAGGATTCTTCCATGATAATTAAAAATTATAAAGTCATTACTTAAACTTGCTTTCTGAATTACAGAGAGAATTAAACTGCTTGTTTCAGAGCAGAATCCTTGTAGCATTCCTTCATTAAAATTTGACATTGTCAAAACGGATAAAAATGCATATACAATGATGAATTTTGTTCAAACCTTGCCTCTGCTTTGGGCCTTATCTCTCTTCACAACAAAGCTCACCTTGAAGGGACTGAAGTAATGATATATATTTGCTGAGCTGGAAAAAAGAAAGAAAGAAAGAAGGATCTAGTTTTTGCAGTCTGTGTTCTCTCCCCTCCAGATACTGAGAAGGAAAAGACCTGTGGGGTACTAAGGCTCTCATGTACCATAAAGTGGTATTATAATGAAAAGTATTTCTTTTTATGGCATCTCTACAGTATTAGGGAAAGGCATTTTTCTATAAATGTTAATCTTTAATCTTTATGAATTGCACTCTGTAAGACTAGAAGGTCTGTAAAGCATTTGTCCTGAAGGCTTAGGAGGATAAAAATAGTATTGCAGACTTTCTCCTTTTTAAAAAAAAAAACTTAGGAATATTAGCTTGTTTGGAGGAGACGTGCATGAGGGAGATGTAAGCCACTAGGCTCCCCTTCCAGGTAGCCCTTAAACTGATGTTCAACTTCACATATCTACTTAAGTCCAGTTTTGAATCACTGGGACTTAAGTCTGTGCTAAAATTCTGTCTGGAATAGGAGGATTAATGAATGGAAGGCACAAATGCTGAGCTCCTCGCCCAGATTTCTACCAGCTCTAATCACAAGATACTTTGGGCACATGAAATGGCCACACTAACTGACCTTCCAGGGAAGCTTTTTCCAGGCGATGGCAAAAATAAACAGATTTGGCAGATAATTAAAACTGTTTCATACATTTTATGCCTACGAAGTTCTTCCCCATTCTTCTTTCCAGTGAACTATCTTCTGTGTTTTATGCTCTACCCCTGACGCTCAGCCTTTGCTCCAGGTGCTGTTCTGAGCGGGCTGATCTTCCTTGCTGGGACAAGGCTTCCAGGGGTGGAGCTGGTGTTTTAAAATGACTGAAGTGGGTTGCACCCTGAATTCAAACCTTAAGATTAAGTTTTACTTTGATATCAGCTTGCCTAGTGTGCATAGATTTGTAAAAGTCTGGATTTGGGGCTCGCTTTGCCAGCTGGTGAACAAGGGGTTGATTAAACCGAAATTGAGTGCATTAACGAATCACTGCTGAAAGTTGTGATAAGCATCAGCAATTTCCAGTATTGTTGAACTTTTTAAAATATGCATTAATGGCATATTAATACTTGATATCTGTTTATTAATGAAACCTTCCTATAATAAATTATTTATGATATGTAATTATAATCTATAATGAAAGTTTGTCCCATGCAAGTTCATCATTTAAAAAGCAAAAGTTTCTCAGAAGTTTTAGCTCTGCCTAATGTGTCTTTTTTTTTTTTTTCCTTCCCTCTAGGTAAGTGTCCCCATTCTGAAACCACAGCAAAGTTCCTGAATGCGGAAAAGTTGGATGCCTGTTGAACTAGTAAAGCTTCTCTACCCTTCAGTTCTGGTAAAATCTGCCACAGATTTGCAGTGCTTTCGAAGTTTGCGAGAACGTATTCATTTCCGTGTAATTTTTGTGCATGCCTCATGGGTGTTGGGATCTTGAAGGAGGAGCTAGACTCACGTGCAAAGTAAATTTTTAATTTAGATTCAAGTTTGAGGCTGACTGTAGGTAAAGGCTGAACAGAGTAAAAGCGAGAATCGCCTCCCCGCAGGAAGTCCCCTGCTGCAATGGGGGGGAGATTTAATATTTATTTTTTTTAAGCTGACACAATAGCTTATACAGTTGTGAAGATGAGTACAAAGTCCGATCAGCTGTTAAATTGTGTGTGAGTGTGCAGACAGGCTGAAACAATCCGGCGCCTGTTCCTCTCAATGGATCCTTGATGATGCCACAAAAATATTGTAGTGTAAATATCTATAATTTTAACTTTCGCGGGTTTTTGAGCCATGGAGGGAGAATTAAGGGCTGTCAAACTACTTTTCTTGCATATAGTCTGGTTTGCAAAGTGCTTTATTTTGGTGTCCGTAGCGGCAGAGATTGTGTTTTTGAACAGCGCCCCAGATGAGCCACGTCTCGCTTCCCCTGAAATGCAACCCTCCCAAAAAGCAATGAGCCGGTGGTGCCTGGGTTACCAAGGGCAAAAATGATCCTGGTGCAGTGCTCTTTGCTCCAAATCTGGGGAATTACTCTCTTTCCCCTGAGATGAAGGTTTTTTCCTACATGCAGGTCTCCCAGGCTTAAAGACCTGGCGCTCTGGTTCCACTCCTGAACCCAGATCTCCGAGGTGTCAGGGCAAATCCAGCTGCACTGTGTTATTTTCTGACTTAATTCAAGTGGCTGAACTACATCTTGCTTCAAGATTGAAATAATGAGGGTGTGTAGGGGGGGAAAGGGAAAGAAGAGATTTTTGTTTTGGTTTTTACTTAAGGTTAAGAGGTAAATGCACTTGTTCAATGCAGATGTAGATTGTAATTGTGGCTTTATGGTGCCTGTATTAGAATAATGACCTGAATTGATACTACAAATATAATTACATTGATTCTTTACTGATGGCTATAAACAGTGACATTTCCCTTGATCTCTGAACAGAGTTAGTTATAAAACACATGCTCCACTTTTATATTCACACATTGCATTCTCATCACTTTTGTCTCTTACTCCCCAAGGGCTTGATTTAGAAGAAGTGTCTGATTTAATGGAAAAAATGATGAAACAACACAGCAGTTCAGAGCATTTCTAATGTAAAAGAAGGTGTTTCTTTTTGATTACGTTCCTCAGACTTCATTGCTTATATTTTAATATTTTGCTTAAGAAAAATATGATGCCAGGCTATTTTCACTTTTTAAATTATCTTAAAGCATGTATCTGCTTTCATTGATCTCGGAAATTACTGTTGCTGAAGTAAGAGCTATTGCGCTGATCTGATTTAACAAATCGTGCTCCAAAGTTCCCATTGCGCTACCGGACTGGAAAGAACTTTTATTTTAAAGGTCAGAAATTAGACACGGGAACCTCAGACACTGCAGTTTTTCCTAGTGGCAAATACATGTGTCATAAAAATAAGATCTAAACATTAGGAAAATCAGTTGGTATTACTGCTCGCAAATTCTGTAGGAAAGCCTCGAACTGCTGCTTAATGTTCTTCCACGTGGATACCAAGAAAAAATGTTTGCAAATAAGCATTTTAAAAAAATACAGAATTTGTTCAAGAAAATTGTTCCTTTAAAATGACTTCTGTTCCCTCGTCTTGTTCCTCAGTCTGGGCTGCCGAGTTGTGGTCGTATCTCGGGAAACAGTTCCTGATTTCTCTCTTAACATCCTCAGAATCATCATCCTGAGGATATTGTGAAATGAGACCAAAGTAATTGTAACTGAGATTGCTAAATATGCTGTCAGTGCTGAGATTACAAGTGTGATTGCTCTGGCAGTGTGCTGTGATCAAGCCACCATGTTGTTTATCCTTATTTAGAGAGGAGTTTTTCTGGAATCTTATTTTAGTAGGCTACAAAAGGAATGATTATAATGTCTTGTTTAAGGAGACAAATGCCTCTGACTGCTTAAACACAGAACCGTTTTGAGTACCGCTCTCAAAGAAGCAGTAAGTCAAGACAGTTTTCAGTCTCAACAACAAAAATACTGGTAATGGCATCATATTAAAATATTTTTAACATCTCACCTTCGGAAGACGTGCACGTTCGACTTCTAAGAAGCAGAGCCAATAAAGCTGGTGCTTGTGTGAGGTTTCTGTGTAATCTGGTTTATACAGGAAGAAGTAAAAAATAATGGAATTTCTTTTTTCCCCTCACAAAATCTGGAATAGCGTTTGCCAGTGTGTCTCATTAAGAGCCTGTAGAGTAAAGCAGAGCTGTCTTGATTATAATAACCATCTTTCAGATAATGCAGCGTTACATTAGCACTTTACAGTTGTTTTGTGAGTAGATTTGCTTTATTTTCAGTTCCTAGCAGAAGCCAAATGAAAGTGGTTTATGCTTTTGACCATTACGGAGAAGTTCCACCCAGTGTCCTTTTTCAGTTTTGGCTGGTAGTTTGGGGGCAGATGATGTTGGTAGCCCACACTGTCGGGAAGGGGGAGCCCAGGAAGACCCTTTACCTTTAGGAAGATGGACATCTTTGGTTTTGGCAAGCTGGGTGGTACACTGGGCTAGGAAGTTTATTAACTTTTTCGTAGGCATGGGTTAGTCCAGGGGAGCACCGCGTGCTCTCCAGGCACAGATGCACCCTCTGAAATCTTTCACTGCTCTTTATCTGGGACACAAACCCCGCACTGCTCACTATGTCTGTGATTTTGTAAATGGTCGAGGAGCACTTTGGGATTTCTGCTGTTTTCCAAGTGTACTTGCAGAACTGCTCAAAGCTGTGATTGCTCCTTTCTTGGATGTTTGGGAATGTTCCAAATTTGTGTGCCTTGCCCCCCGCTTGTTTTTGTTTCAGGCCCTCCTGCTGTTTTGATTTGAGGCACCACCAGGGCTTGGCTGAGTGTGATTCAACTGTGATTTGACTGCACCGACACTGTTAACCCCCTGTTGTGTGAATGCTATGGGTTTCTTTCAGGACTGATCCACATACGACGTGTTACGGCCCCTAGAAATAGCAACGAGTCTCTTCAGATCAGACTGGAGTGACCCATTTTTGTTATTCCTGAGATGCCCTGTTCAAGCATTGTATAGAATCATAGAATGTTTTGGGTGGGAAGGGACCCCTAGAGGTCATCCAGTCCAACCCCCCTGCAGGGAGCAGGGTCACCTTTAACCAGATCAGGTTGCTCACAGCCCCATCCAACCTGGTCTTGAATGTTCCCAGGGATGGGGCCTCCACCCCCTCTCTGGGCAACCCGTATGTATGTAGACCGTTGGGGCGGGCAGCAGGCTGGTGTGATACAGGGGGTCTCGTAACTACATTGGTGGTTTAAATGTAGCATAAATCAGCCCCAAGCAAATGCTCTTCCATCCTGGCTGAACCTCAGAAGAGACAACAAGTGCAATGAAATACACCTGGCCCCTCACCTTGACAGAAAGAAAAATTATGTCTCGGTGGGCCTGGTGCACGTTGCTGAGTATCAGTTTGGGGTGTACGGGTTGAAGTGGGTAGCCCACAGCTGCATGGGTAACCCCAGCACTTTGTTCCTCAGAGGCTTTGCAGGCACCGCCTTGCCTCGGGCTTTACCCTGCCAGATAGCCGTTGTCCTGGTTTTGCTCTTTTAAAGCACATGCTATGGGAAATACCGTTAAGAAAAAGTGAAGGCAGTTGGAAGGTAATGGGTGCATGCATAGTCACTCATGATGTTAAGTTAGATGAAGAGAGGTCAGTGTGTTTCAGCATGAAGTCCATAAATCGGGAAGGGAAATGCCTACCCTGATTTCTGTTTCAGATATGGCTGATTGCCGTGCGGGAAAATGCTGCTGTTACTTTAAATACCTGGGGCAATTATCGCTGGGGTTTTAATATTGCCTACGATATTACTTTACTGTGATTAGCTTAGTGATATATTCCATAACCTCTGGGCTATTCCTTTGAAATGTATTTCCATTTTAAAAGTATAATACTATGACCATACTAAGAGGAAAATTACCAAGTTCAAAAGTCATTGATGCTGAGTATCTTTAATGGCACATAAACCACTGTGCTGTCACATTTTGCAAAATGTGCTTTAAACATGCCTCTCTCCCTAATTGAATGGACGCTGTTGTTTTCCATATCATGTGAAAATATTGCCCTGACGCTTGTGTCAATTCAAAGGAGCTTTTATATAGGTAGAGTTATTTGAATTAGCTGATCGGAAAGCACTAGGGGTGTACTTGGGTATTTAAAGCATTGCACCTGTATAAATCATGTGTCAAATACACTTTTCAGTTGCACTGGTGTTCGTGAGGTTAGGCGATTGATTTGTCTGGTGGAAATACTCAGCCCTTTCAGCATTCACAGAATACGTTTCTCAGTAAATGGTTATGCACCAAAATACCCGCGTTAAAGGGTATTAGAAAGGCTCCTAAACAGGGCACACAAACCTTAGGAAATCCTCAAATTAAGATTGTCTCTGCAACCTTTACTTGCATCTTGTGTGCATCTGCATTACAATAAAGCTTTTATATGGTCTCATGCCATTTTTGCACAGGACCCTGGCCTCATTCAGTGCGCAGAAGGTAGGACGCTCAGTTAATGAGAGGCTCTTCAATACTTTGTTTTCCTTTCATTAATCAATGTGTACCCTCTGCCTTATTTCTGCTCATAATTCAAACCGTGTTCTGAAGACAGAATTATTAATTTCCTTTTGGGCTCCTCTGTAGTGCTCATCACTTTAGTATCTGACTGCTTCATAAGCACTTGGGAGTTTCTTTTCTTGAATTAAAACTCCTTGCGAGGTAAGGGAGTTCCAGTTTTTCCCCCCATCGTAGGATTGAATTGACCAACAAGAGATTAAGGTCAGAACTACCCATTAATTTCAGGTGTCCAATCTGAGATGCCTTGGACCTGTTTTTTTCAGCCTACTTAGCGATGTACAGCACTTTACACAACCAAATTGCAGCTCCCACTGAGTCCATTTGCAGCTGTGAATATTTAGCCCCTGCACTTAAGATAATGAAATCACGGACAGGGTGGAAGGATGCCTTCCTCCATACAGGCAGGCGCTGGTGAAGGTGAGGAACGAATGCGCTGGCAGGGGCTTCTTAATTAGGCATGTGCTGGAGGCCATTTGATCGGACTCTGGAATCTTTAACCACCAAAACCCTGCACATTTCATCCTTTCCACCTCTCCCCACCTCCCCCCATACCTGTGAAGATCCTTTCCCTTCTCCAGCCTCTGCCGCTCATCCCAGTCTTGCCCTCCCCACCTCTGACACCCCTTTAGCCTTTCTTCACCTGACTTCTTGCCTGGCCCTGGCCCATTTTGTCTTTCCTGCCAGTCCCCCGTGTTTTCCCCTGGAGCCCAAATCTGTTAGTATGAAATACCAAACAGTTAAATACAAATAAGTTTTTTGTTCGTTGGGTGGGGACTGAGATTCTGGTTTTCACAGAGCTAGAAAAAGGGCATAGCTCGTGTTTAGAGGCTGCTGTGTTAAATTCCCCATCGTTACTCAAAACTATACAGGTGCTATGGCTTTTCAAGGAAAAGATTGCCAGATTGTTTTAATGCATAGGAACGTTTTATTCACCTTTATCTTGAACCCAGCTGATCTGTTTCAGCTGGAGCTTTCAGCCTGGGGCAGGCAGTTGGAAAGACTCCTCCTGGCCGGCCAGCCAGTGCTTTGGTGAAAAACAGCTGAGAAACAGGATTTTACAAAAGACAGATTTAATCCTGGTCGAGTTGTAACACATCTGAAGGGTACCACATGGATGAGGCATGAAGTAAAGCTCTGGATCATAAGAGCATTTCTTTTAATGATTTATATTGCACAAAAAACCACTCTGATAACCTGACGTGAGTTACCGACGACAGCAGGTACTCAGTACACATTAGTCTGAATGAAAATTAAAAGTAATTGTTGTCCTTTCTTATGTCTGTGAAAAAGGCCCTGATGTTTGCTGTCAGAATGACGCTTACTGGTTGTGTTTCATGAAGGTTCCAGCTGATGAAGGGCTGTGTCTCTACCTTAAAACGCAGCCCAGCATAAAATGCCAGTTTCTATTTCCCATCCTAATGGAAAACATACTCGGTTTTTCAATCCTGTCTTGCTTTTATTAAATAAGACAGTCACACCTGTAGCGGATTAGAATTGACCACATGTGTTTCGTACTCAATGGTGAACCCTTGTGGAATCGTTATTTCATGAACTTCTGCAGCCTGTGATGCATTATTACTGGTTTGTAAGGAACAACTGTAGCATTCCTTTTTCTTGGGTGCCTGGCAGTGCCACGCTGCTAAGAATGTGAAAGGTAAAGCCATTGCAAAAAGGTGATTTTGTTAATTGGTGACTGCTGCAGTGAGAGTGGTTATCTTTGTTGTGCCACCGAAAAGCTACACATTTTTATCCTGTAAAGGGGTTGATACAGATGAAGTGATTGCTGAAGTTCTGGGCTGGAATTCTTTTTGCCTACCGACTATATAGGTATGTATAAAAAAATATCCTAATATATACATACTGTATACTAATATGCACATATATAGTAGTGTATATATATGAAAAAATTACATTTTAACTAAGAAAAAACAACAGCCCCCCCCTCCCTGTCTCTCTGGTGGTTGAAGTCTTGAGGCACAGCTCTCTGCGTAGTGAAGGGAAGTTTTTTTTCCCTGTTCACTGCATCCTGGAGAGGGGCTGTTGAAGCTGTTTCATAAATTAGAGATAAAACGAGGACATACAGTATTTCCATGTTCTCAGAATGTCTTCTGTGACTGTGGCTATTCCATGCTACTTGGGGACCTGTTCCAGTTTTAACAGTTTCCAGAAGTACCACGGGCAGAAGGTATTAATAAGAATTACAGACTTTTGCAAAGATTGACAAAATAAAGCTGATGGGATTTTTATCTTCCCTTGAAGACTAGGTTAAGTAATAATACCTAACGTTAATTTTAATCAAGTAGGGATAAGTACTTTTCCCTTTCTGTCTGCGACGCGACGGAGCTGAGAAGCAGCGGCAGAAAGACATTGGTCTTGGATGCAGGGAAGAAGCTGTGCAGGTCTCTGCGTGCCGATAGGGGTGTGGGGGACGGCCTGGAGGTGCAACCGTAGGATTGAGAGCAAGAAGTTGGGACAGAGAGGGATGGATTTGGTGCTGTTTTCAGAAAGGAGGAGGAGGCAGGGAAGGTCGTGCATATGGAGCCTCGCACTGCTCTTGGGTAAGCGCCGCCTTGTCCAGCCAGGTGGGCACTGGTGCTGCAGTCCCTGGTGGCCACGCCATGGGAAAACTGAACTTCTGAACACATGTGTTTGGCAGGACTGCCTTACGTGTGTGGTCTGTAAAGCAAGAGGAGGCAGACTGGTGGTTACTGTAAGAATACGGTATTTCCTTCTCATTAAAAGAGCTGTAACTAGAAAGTCTGAAGAAGAAAGGAGGATCCCATTTTCAATGCCATGATTCTCCATTCTCGTCATTGCGTGAAGTTAAATACCGAATGCGCTGGTACAGCAGCAGCAACTGAACATTTAGTTCGTGCAAACCGGGAGAGTATATTAATTCTAGAATTAACTTTCAAATATTGCCCTTTAAATTCTTATTAACTGATGAATGCATTCATAAATATTTTAAAAGTACAAAAAATACACGCTGAAAGATGCTGGAGAATGGCGGTCTCCCGGTGAAGCATCAAGTTGGATGCAAAACTTTAACTTCACTTAGAGGTCTTATTGTGCAAGGATACCAAAGTGCTGTGAATGCTTTCTTATTAGCCCTCTAAAGTGGGTGAATTCACCCATGGTGATGAATTTCCATTTGAAATGAAATTCAAGCAACTTCTGAATAACAGCCTATATACTTCACCTCCCCTGTACTCGCTGGGTTAATTGAGGTGGATCTCACCTGGAAAAAAAAAAGTCTTCAGAAGAGTCATGTGCCGATTTTCTTACTAGTATTCAAAAAGACAGAATCTATCACCTAAGGACATTGATACTACAATAAATTGGAAGGAACTATTTCCACATCTCTCATGTATATTGTGTATAATGAGCCTCTGGGATGTCTCCACGCTGCTGATAAGCAGCCTGCAGCAAACTAGATACAGCTCGTTTTATCTTGATTTCAGACTGCAGCACTTGACTTCTGGGACTCGGAAACTTTGCGGCAAACCAGATAACGCCCTTCACAGGCACTGGCTTTCCTGGGCTTCATCTCCAGCCCAAAGCTGGATAGATCCCAAACTGTTTTGCAAGGGTGCTTGTCACCAGTGGTGAATCATAGAATGGTTTGGGTGGGAGGGGACCCCTAAAGGTCACCCAGCCCAACCCCCCTGCAGGAGCAGGGACACCTTTAACCACATCAGGTTGCTCACAGCCCCGTCCAACCTGGCCTGGAATGTTCCCAGGGATGGGGCCTCCACCACCTCTCTGGGCAACCCCTTCCAGTGTTTCACCACCCTCAGTGTAAAGAATTTCTTCCTTAGATCCAGTCTAAACCTACCCTGCTTCAGTTTAAAACCATTACCCCTTGTCCTGTCACAGCTGGCCCTACTAAAAAGATTGTCCCCATCTTTCCTATAGGCCCCAGGTGAAGGTGTAGTTGAATCAGTTCCTTGGACTTCCAGCTGAAAGCAAAGTCCAACTTTAGTGCCCCTGCATCGCTGCAGGTTCTGCTCCGAGATTATTTAAGAGCAAGTGAGTTTGGACCGTTCCCCAGTGTGACTGCAGGTGACCTTTTTTCCTCTCATTTTCTCCAAGTCTCTTCTAAAATCTCCCATTACGCTGCTATGGCCACTGCGGTAGCGTCTACCTTCGTGCAAAAGAACTGCCTGAGGACTCCCTTGGTGGGATTGGTTTTGGTGCACTGAATGTCAGGATTAAGACTGTAAAAATTAGGTTGAGTCAGTTCAATTGACCGAGCTTTATCCAAGCAGTACAAGTCCAATTGCTGTAATAGGCTTCATTCTGAACAGAGCAGGGAGGAATGAGAGGTTTAATAACAGGGTTCACTAAAATGTACATTACCACTGTATTACTTACATGACCCAGTTCTGCTATTGTGAGCCTTATAAAAGATAAAATAGGCCATCAGATGGAGATAAATCAATGCAAGTAAAATTGAATGTGTTCATAATCATTTTAAGATTTTTATACAGGCAGAAGATTAATTAAATAGACAAAAGTAATTTTCAAAAGAGCCTTTTTCATACTAAGTCTCGGATAAAAGGGTAAATGGAGAAATATATCGCAAAGCTTGTAAGTGTGGGCTAAAAGTGCTTGTTTGGAGTTGTTTACACGAGCAGCAGGGCAATTTCAAAGGTCAAGGCAGCGCTGGGACCTGCGTTCTTGGCCTCAAACTACATCACTTCTCTGTGTCCCTACTTACCTGGGTGGGCAGGAAAGGTGCTTCCCGCTGCAGCTGCTCTGAGGCTTGCTTGGGTGGTGTCCCGACAGTCTGTCTCGATTACAAGTGCAGATTTATCATGAAGGGGGTGATTCTTGAAAATGCACCGTATGCGTTATCCTCCTCGTATTCCTTTGGATGCATCTCTTACGCGTGAGCATGGCAGGAGAGCAGTGAGCAGTCGCTGCCCACCAGCGCTCGTCCCCGAGAGGAGCGGTGCAGGAGGATCTGTATCGCGCAGGAGATTTTTCACCCCAGAGTTACTGATGTTCTGGCCCGTATGAAAACCCTGGCAGAGGTTTTTAAAGCAGCAGGTGGCCGAATTCTGCACGCAGAAGCCCAGAGCGCCTCACCCTGTCCACGTGGGCCCCACCGGTGCGATGGCAGGGGCAGGCGGAGGCGCCAGGAGGTGCCTGCAGCGGTGGAGGTTGCCTGCGCCGTTCTGGCCAGAGGCACATCTCACCTCCTCCTGTAAGGCAGATCTCGCTCCACGCAGTCGAGACGGGACTGTGCCACTTTGCATGGCTTCTTATTAATTGCACTAAACTCTTTATTACATCACCGAGTAAAGAGGTGGCGTGAATGTGTTTCACCCCTTACTTTATAAATCCCTTTGCTTCCCTGAAGTTGATGTTTCTGTATGGTCAGAAGCAAAGTCTTGGTCTCTGGTTCGCTCCCTGGCTTGCAGCAGTGGTCACACGGGAATGCTGCGCAGCGAGGTTTGACGTGCAGTGATGGTGTGAAAGAACAGCGCAGTGAGATGACACTGATTTCTTTTTTATGCTACCAGTCTTTCCCTCTGTTTGCTCCTCTCTTCTGCCTCCGCTCTACCCACACACATCATTTCACAAAAAAATTCTTATGGATAAAAGACTTCTATTGAAGTCAGCGTGGTTTTGCAGATAAATCTCAAGGCAAAGTCTTGCCATCAGCTTCTATATTGCAGTAACAAAGCAAAGCATTGGAAGCAGTGGTAACTACATGATGATTCATAACCATAGAATGTCATTATCTCAATATGCAGTAAATAATACCTGTATATCTTGGTTCTTTCTCAGCTTCAAGGTGTTTTTTGTCCTGATCAGTTAACTCAAGTTCCAGTTTTTCTGTCAGCCAGAAACCCCCAAACCTAAACAACCGTACCAAGTATCAATGCATAGTGATTGCTGTAATTTCTGCCTTCCTAGCCCATTTGTCTGTAAATGCCAATTGTTGGTAGTATTTTCTCGAGCCTTAGGTATTTGTCATGCAGATATAATTGAGCTGTGTGCTTTAGGTAGAGATGTCACTGACACTGAAATTTTATGGACGCGTCTACAAAGACTCGGCTGCTTCAGAGCCAAGTGAGACTGCCTGGCTGCTACAGGTCACCAAATTTATTTTTTCTGTCACCAATTTAAAGAAAAGAAATCATTAT
>NW_009260430.1:2091902-2111479 GCF_000687185.1 Egretta garzetta | reverse complement strand
GGGCTGGCTTTTTTTCTTTCTGTTCTTCTTTCTTTTTTCCCCTAATAAGCAGTCATGCCTGGGTTTATGCCTTTTCAAAGTTTGAAGATTATGCTTGCATTTGGGAAACGTGAAGTGTGCTGGAATGGAAGCATGTGTGCTTTATATCCCAACGTGGGAGCAGGTTATGGGGTGAGAACGTGTAAGAATTACAGGTGGAAAAAATTCTCCTTACCAGAGAAGATGGGGTTTGTATCACAGGAGCATGACATGAGATGAGGGCTTGTATGGAGAACACAGCTGTTGCTGTGGTTTTATTTGACGCTGTCATATAGACCTTGTTTTCTGCTTGCTTGTTGTCTATTCTATACATACAGTTTTGTTGTTACAAAAAATTCACATTTTTTATGTAATTCTGTGTTCAAATGTAGCAGTGGTGCTAGTTCTCCATGTACCGTTCATGAAGTCATTTGAACGTTTGCATGTTCAAGTACTGGATGTGCCAAAGGACTCTTCCTCCTCAGCTTGTCCTCTTGGACATCTTACCTTGGGATTAAACAGTCCTGCTACTGTGCTTAAAAATAAATACACACTTAAGGGTGGTTTTCCTCATTTCTGTATTAAATTTGAAGCTCCAACATTCTCTGTGATGTGATGATATAAGAGAGGATGTGTTTTATACAGAACTATAAACATGAAACTGAGGATTTTCTGATCGTTTAAAATGGTGCTTCGTTCTGGAGGGAGGAAGGCAAGGTGAATAGTGTCAAGAAACTGCTTTACAAGTGTTCATTTAAAATTTAAACGAATTGACCTTGGCCATGAGTGCATCACTTTGCCTTTTGCTTTCTGCACGCGTTTGGGCAGTCAACTTTTACTGCTGAAATTCAAAGCCAAGCTGCATTTGTCACAGTGTGAAATCAACTGCATAGGCCGGAGAAGAAGAAAGCAAGCCTAACTAATTGAATTTTAGACGTTTCGCAAAATCAAGGTGGGGGGAAAATGGTTCTTGCATTGATGCTAAGGCCCCACTCTTGTAGTAGACGCCCAGAGAGGTCAGCGGGCGGCTGCGCAGGCACGCGCTGGAGGAGCTGATACCACCATGCGTTTGATGGTGACTCCGAACGTAGAGGTTGCTAAAAACCCAACAACTTTCATCCTCGGGATCTGGTTGTCTGCACTCCATAGGTTTTCTGGAGTCCCGGACCCGCAGCCTTTGGTGGATTGTCTCCGTGTTATCCCTATAGACCGTGCTCGTGTCGTGGTACAGTGGGAAATCTCATTTCCAGGGGTTGGGGAGAAGGGTTTTCTGCATAGCAGAAGCAAGAATACGATGCATTCAGTTGCGTATGCGATATGTGTGTGTGTAAATAAGGTTGAAGTAATAATGACTTTGCAGAAATAATAAGCAAAACACCCTTCACCCCAAGCAGCTAAATTTACAGCGCCTGCTGTTGTTGTTAGACATTAAGCTGTTTGTCTCCAGTTAGCATTTACATAATACGGGATCTTACTGTTTTCTACATCTTTGTGACTTTTTCTAATAAAAGAATTCTGGCATTGTGCTGGCAATGATGAAAGATGTCAAACTGTTCATGGTGTCTAAACAAAAGGCTCCTTACATGGCTTTGTGTTTTTATTATATACATATTATTACAGCATAACTTCAGCTGCAGCAGCATGGTACTTTGCAAAAACAAAGTATTTCCATTCTTTAGAAACCGTAGCTCTGGAATCCGGTCAGATGTACTTCTGAAAAATAGGTCCTGTGTTCGGGAACTGGGTTTGGCATCAGCCCTCTTCCCCACAGACATGTGCAAGGACACAGTGAAGTGCGGGAAATACTATTTAGTTTTCTCAGGAAGGGCTTGTTGAAAAGTTGATAGAGGAAGAATGAAAGTATACACTTTATGGTCAAAAGCTGCTGTAAGGGAAAGCACTGCTCTGTCACCTGCTGTTGCAGTCACTAAAGTTTAATTTGATTTTTTTAATATCATGCCCAGGTGTCTCTTATCTTCCAGTGAAGTTGGTTAGCATAAATCTGCCATGTGCATTGGTATTTCATTTTTATTGGCTTTTATTTAACTTGGTAAAAGGTAATCTATTTTTATTAATTGAATCGCTCTCCCTCTTCCCTCTGTCAGGGGCAAAGCTTCACTTGGAGATTGTATCGGAGGGGGGGACCAACCAAAAAACCCAAAACACTGGTACGCCTGAAAGCCAGGAGCTTTCTGTGTCTTCCACCTTTTTCCTTGCCGCTGTCTGCAGTAGCTGCTTTAATTGACTGTCTGGGTGCCTGCTGCTCCTGTAATCTCCTTCCGTGCTCCCTTTCTCTCTGGGTAACACAACAGGTAACTCCTAACCTGCTGCGTGTTGAGTCTCTCAAAACATCGACGTCGCTTCGGGCGTGTTTTGAGCCGACTCTTGAAGAGCCACCAGCTGGAAGGATGCTCTGGCCGTTCCCCGCGCCTCGTGTGGTTGGTATAGAGGTGCCTTTGAGCTGCTCGTGTCGGGGTGTTTCCCCGAGCTGTGCTAAATATGCTGAACAGGAACCGATGCCTGTTCAAAATAGCCGGTGATAAATTTAAGAGGTATTTGTCATACTGGGCTGCATTCATAGGGAACTAGCTTTTGGCTGATAATCTCTAGGTTTGCCCAGCGCCTGAGCTAAGCTATTATAAACCGTTCAGGAGTGACTGCTACAGCTGATTGATTTTTTCAGGGTAGCCGAGGCTTCTGAAAGGGAGTGAGGAAGATTTGAATTCCAACAATGCTTTATTGCCTTGTGCAGAGGGAAGTAAATATTGATAGAGAATGCTTATTTACTGAGCAGGGGTAGTGTCAGCAAAATTAAGGTGTATACATTGCTCTTCCTTTTGCAGAAGAAATAGGAGAAATTGATAGAGTTCAGAGTGATGTATGAGACGGCGTAATTCAACCCTTCCTCGGTTTTGTTTGGTTATGGGTTGGGTTTTTTTTTCCCTCTTCTCTCTTGAGAGGTGTGACTAGGCAGTGAGATGAAACAGATCTCCCTAAACATTGATTTTTTTTTTTTTTTCTTCCCCTACGGGCCAGATGCTAAGTGGTGTGGTAGGGGAGAGCGAGCCCTCTTCAAGAAGGATGAGGTTGACTCTGTTTCTATAACGTGCAGACTCCTAAAGGGATGCGGTAACCCTCCGTCAGCCCTCCTTCACCTGCTGTGGGCTTAGAATCATAGGATCACAGAATGGTTTGGGTTGGAAGGGACCTTTAGTGGCCATCTAGCCCACCCCCCTGCCATGAGCAGGGACATCTTTAACCAGATCAGGTTGCCCAGAGCCCCATCCAACATGACCTGCAATGCTTCCAGGGATGGGGCCTCCACCACCTCTCTGGGCAACCCGTTCCAGTGTTTCACCACCCTCATTGTAAAGAATTTGTTCCTTATATCCAGTCTAAATCTACCCTGTTTTAGTTTAAAACCATTACTCCTTGTGGCATCGCCTCTTTAATGGGCTTTATAGGGGAGAAAACTGGTAAGGACCCAAGCACATCGGCCATGCCCTTAGCAAGCAAAGGCCATTGACCTGTCTGAAATGCCCCCCTGCCTTGGATTAGATGAAGACATGGCCTCTTCCCTAATTTTGGGGTCATAGGGAGGAAAATTGGGCAGAGCTGGGAGTGGAGCCCCAGGTCCCCCCGCTCATGGCAGTGCCCTCCCTGCCCCGTGCCTGTGCCCGGGCAGCCGGGCTCGCCCGTGTTTTTATGGGGCGGGCTGTAATGTTATCGGCAGGTGCTGCACACATCTCGCAGCCTGAGAAACAGGTACCCTGCAGCACAGGAAAAAAAAAAAAACAAAAAAAAACCAAAGGCAGGGAATTAGTGTAACTTTTCTACTACCCTGCTAGTAATTGCTGCTGGATCAATGCCTTGTATTAGCAGGACTCTGCTGCAAGGGGAGTTTCAGCAGCATTGCAGTGTAGGCACCTCCACTGGGACTTAGCACAGACATAAATGTAGGAGAGCTTAAAAAAGGAGTAGCAAGGGAAAAGTATTGTGTATCTGTTAATTATAAACCATAGATTGTACTCGCAGAAACAGTGTCGGGAATGAATAGCTTATATTGTCCTATTTCCAGCAGCACTTTAGACTATGAAAACTGATTTTATTTTAAAAGGCTGTTTTATTTTCAGCATTACTTCACTCAGCTTGATCAGGGAAGCGAGACTGGAGAGAGAGGTTCACCTTCTAGTAATGGTGTATAAAACAATGCTTCTGACTCAGTGCTGGTGGTAGTAATAGTGGTATTTTTATGATGATAGCCAGTAATTAAGATCAGGGTTTCATTGTGCTGAGCACAGTGAAAACACATGCAAACAGCCTGATAACCTCAAATTGCTTACGGCGTTAAGAGCTGAAGAGCTCAGTTGTCCATTTAGAAAAACTATCAGGGGTTGCTCAGACTTTGACTTTCTCCACGTAACAACAAGAATATAAATAAGAAGAATTCAATACCCGTGGATTGGGGGTGGGAGGAACACCAGTGAAGATGATACTTGCAATAAAAATAAGGTTTTAATTGTGTTAAAAATAGCACACCCCGCTCTCCCCAAAAAGAAGAATTCTGCCTACAGTCAGAATTTCAACGACATGTCTTTATCCAACAACCCAGCCTCCAAAATTGGGCTGGCAATTAATTGTATTTGTACATTTTGAGGCTTAAAGGCTGATATTAAGCATCTGCTCATTACTATTTAGCTACCAAAACAGCTACATTGTAGAGCTGAACGCTTTATTAGTGTTTGTTCAGAGTACGTGCAGAGGAGGTTAGATAGCCTAGAAATTTTAAATGCTAATTTGTCATCACAGATTGTTTATCTACTTTTTTTATTCATGTTATAAGAGAATTTTATGTAGGCATAAAAGAGAGAGATTTATCACACATGCCCCTTCTTGGCCCTAGCCCATAATCACTCTGGTAGAGTTGAAATCAAGAGCTGGGTAATTCACAAATTGAGATATTGACAGAATTTTGTACCACATTTTTTTTTTCAGTTTTATCTTTGACACGGTTTTAAATAGTGCAGTGTTTCAAAATTTCCTAAAAATAATTTTCTACCCAATTGTACAACTGTGCTAAGATGACTTAGTTTTCTGCAAAATTGAAATTACTCACACGCTTATTTCAGTGACTAACTGCAAAATTATCAAATGATGTGTCTTAATCCAATTACATTCTTACTAGAGGGAAACTTGCCTAACGCTTCGCGTGGATACAGCCAGGGCTGTGGTTTCTGGCATGACTTTTTTGTCAGGAGCTCAGCAGTGTTTAACGGCTTGTCAAGTTATCTGTTAATACTTTTTTGAGGTCTCAAAGAGAACCCTCAGAGCCAGAGGAGTCCGATGGACATAATATTGCACTAAAGCATGTTATTAGCAATACCAGAATGTTACAACATTACTCTAATACTCATTGTGGTGTATGTGTGAAGATATGTAGGAGGGATGTGTGGCCAGAGACAGAAAATTCATAGCAGTGGCAAGATTTCATATCTTCAAATAAAGTTTTAGAGTAGAGGAAAATAAGAGTGAAACGCTGCTTTTTACAGCCTTGTTTAAGAGGTGTGCAGCTGTACAGGGTGTATGAACATTAAAAATTGTAGGATGCTCTGTAGGGGCTTCTGGTTGTACATCTGTGTGATCAAAACCTTCTTCCAGAAATGTAGAATCTAATTATGTCACATTACTTTTTAAATAGCTCAGAGTACGCACATGCTATGCCCCTGTTTTCAGTTAAGGCTTCTCAATGCTTTCCATTGTAAGACTTTTTTTTTCAGTTGCCTGTAACTTTAGCAAGTGAAAATCAATCATTCACGTGAGTATTCTCCCTGGCGCGTGCCTGCCCGTGCCAGGTAGTTTTTGGAAAGCCTCAGTAGCGGTTGTGCAGTTATGCTCGACGATGTGCTTTGGTGAAGAGCCATCCTGTTTTTCCAAGCTTGTGCCATGTATGTGCAGTTTTAAGTTCTTGCATGACACTGCTCTGGTGCAGGAACTTGACGCTTGGCACGAGGTTGGAGAGGACAAAGGATGTTCTATGGAATTTACAACCAGATTTTCTTAGTCTTTGGAAAAAAAAAATTGTGCATGAACGTGGTCAGTAGAGATGGGTGGATCTCAGTTGTAAATGCCAGACAGGACAGGTCTTGCCTTTCTGGGGTTTTGCTGTCATGTCTTTGGTGCCAACACAAGTGCTTGTGTAGCTGTGGTATTGAAACGTAACCTTGCAAAAAAACCCCAAACCCAGGCCGTGTTAGATTTGAGCAGAGTCCCTAGTGCCCGCTGACGAGAGGGGAAGGAATGAGGGACTCGAGGAGAACGGAGCCTGCTGCCCCTTGCACTAAAGCCAAAATTCAGGCAAGCAGAAAGATAGCTCGCCATCCTGCTCCCTGCTACGCGGTCTGCACCGAGCGGGTGCCGTCCTTTCTCTGTCATCTGTGTGATGAGATTGCTTGGGGGAATCCCCCTTGAGGGGCAGTCATAAACTTTATAAATATGCAAATATACTGGATGCTGTATAAAGGATTTCTTAGCACAAATCTAAATACATGTCTGCTCCAGATACTTCTATATGTACCCTTTACATTATGAGCTTGAAATACCTGAAAGAATTCTAATGAAGAGGAGCTAATTATAAAACAGGTAATAAAATAGCTTATTCAGGTGATGCTGTTTTATTACCATCTCATTATGATTAAATAATTCCTATTAAGTTCTGGATCAAAGAGAAATTTCTCACAGGAGAGTTTACAGAGTAGTTTAATGGAGTCTATTTATTGTATAATCCCAGGGTGAGTATTGGCTTTTATACTGTCATATTAATTTATTGTGACAATTCTATGCAGCACTGCTCTCCGAACACTGGAGAGTATTAAGGGTGGGATTTTTTTATTTATTTTTTTTTTAAAACCATGCTGTCCAACAGGCTGCAGAGCGGTAGCTTTGCTGGAATATTTTGATCCTGAGCTTCTCTGGCTTTAAACTAACCAGACTGACACGAGGCTGTCTTAAGGCTCAGATTAAGAAAAAACTCTGGGTAGCTTTTCATGTTGTTTATGCTGTTATTTAGAAGGATAGAGCCACAGGTTCTGCCCATCAAGGAGATAGGGAGCATTTGACCTTAAAAATAAATAAAATCCGTGCAGAACTGTGCATCTGCTTACTTCATATGCATGATGAGCTCTTGGCACTTTCTTTTTTTTATGTCGTTTGGAGGGTTGGTGGGGTTTTGTGTTGGGTTTTGGGTGTGGGTTGTTAGGGGAGGGGGGCTCGGCTTGTGAAACCTTCTTCTAGGCTGAAATGTCACGATTTTGCTGTTTGATGCGTTTAGGCAGCGTGGCTGTCTCTGGCAATCTGGAGCTGCCGCAGCCTGGCAAGGCTGGACACGAGATGGGGTGGTGATGGCTGCTGAGAAAAATGCCATAAACAAGGTCAAATCTTAAAGAGAGAAATCAGCAGAAAGGCAAAACCCAGATGAAGCAGAAAGAGGAGCTTTCCCAGGTGCGTCTGCACCCTGACATGCCCCATGCCAGGGACCAGTTCCCCCCGCCGTGGGCATTATTTGGGTGACAGCGCGATGACTTGGGGTGAAGTGCCCCGTGCAGTGCCACTGCCAGTGTCACCCTGCAGCGACACCGCTCTATTCTCTGCTGTGTTTCAGCCCCCTGCAATCAAGTAAAGTTGAGCGTACTTGTGGGATTCAGGGAGGCTTCGGCTCCCCTTCACGGTCAGGGAGCAGCAAGCTGACCCGCAGGATTTCCTGGGGATAAGTGGTGGTTTAACCCTCCAGTTCCCAGAACAACATGAGTGTGAGAAAATTGACTTTTTCACATTTAATGTATGAATTTTGGCAGTAAATTTCTTATCTCCTTAGTGTTAGAAAAACGCCGCCTGAAGATGAGTGATCCAGATATGTGTAAGATAAAAGGCAGTTTAAAAAGAACCCGTGCATTGTGTCTCATTTTAAGTCACTGAAACGTTTTTGAGGGGAGCTGACTCATGGTGTTTGAGCACTTCAGGCTGAAACACTGGGCCTGGAACCAACACCATGTGATGGATATGAACCATCTTCAAATGAAGAAGAGCTATTGAAATACTTGGCACAAACATTTCACAGTCATCTTGATTATTGGAAATGTTTGTACACATTTTTAATGCAGAATTTCAAATGTATGTGCAATTTGCTCTGTTTGGTTCATAAGCTGAGAAACAAATATGTTTTAAAGGAAAAAAAACTTTTAATGTATTTGCTCTATAGATGAATTTGTTTGGGAATAGATCTCGCCTCGCTGTTTATCCTCCCTGTTTCTGAAGATCTGGTTTCCCTTATTCCCTGTGGAGGAAAGAAATTATTCACTCATTTCCTTTCTTTTTTTTTTTTTTTTTTTTTTAATTGAAGATTGCAGCGAGGAGATTGTTTAACCGTACTCTGTTTTCAGCACAAATTAGTGTCTTTCATCCTATGCATTACCGTTACAGCTTAACTGTTTGCCTGTTGCCCAAACCTGGTAGCAAAGGTTTGCATGCGTAGCTCCTGCTGCAGAGCCGTTGTGCGTGCAGTACCTCTGCCAGCCACGTTTGCACATGCAGTGACTCGACCCGCGTGTGCGCCGCTTTGATGCGGTTGTGCTAATGAGGGACGTGGCTCTGCGAGCCGTGGGGAAGTACAGCATGCCGCTAGGAGATCCTGGTTAGATCAGAAGCTCTACGTTGCTGTTGGATTGGCTTCTTCAGAGCGGAGCCAGCTGGAATACAATACCGTGGTTCACAGTTAATCTTTTAAACAGGGCACAAATTTAAAACTGAGGCCGGGCAGAGTTTCCACAATGTAAACGTTTTCAAGCTGTGATTGCGCTCCAGCTAACATTTGAACAACTGTGTTACAATTGCAGCCCCACAATGAAGGCTACTGCGGGTCAATACGTACCTCTACAGCATGAGTACAGTCAATATGATAATCTCATAGCTCTCCTGACTCGCCTTAGAAAAGCACACACCCACCCCCCCTTGCTTTCCTGTAAAGGACAACCTGTGTGGTGCCCACTGGTTTCCCCCCCTTCCTGAGGGCAGCACCCTATGGTACTATTAAGATTTAATAGATTAGTGTGGCTGCGTGGCGCTGTCGTCGTGATTATCTGTACAAATTCAGAGCAATAAGACGTAGATCTCTGGTTAGCCGCTTCTTGTGCCTATTTCTTGGTTAATAACCTGTGTGTTATGTTATTTGAATTAGTACTCTGGACGGAGGCTCCATCTTCAAGACCAACCCTGGCTCTTCCTTTTAGAAGAAATGCATCACTTTGACTCGGAGTTTGAATACAGGCTCTTAGGGGTTTTATGTGAATGTGTGCAAGTCACTGTAGGTTCTTGGGGGTCTTACTGTGGAGCAAGCCTCTCAGAAGACTTCTCTGGGTGTAGATAAAGAAAAAAAGGGCCTTCCTTTGTGTGAGCCTGTCTTGTTGTGGGGCGATACTTGCTGGAGGGTCCTTTGGGAGGTGTTCTGCATTCAGCAAAAGGTTTGGAACATGCTGATTAATTAATTGTCGTATTTTGGATGTAACTTTGCTTTTTCCAAGAATTCTGATCAGTTCTCACCTGGAGCGAGTGCATTAGCCCCAAAACGCCGCGTGAGAAGGAAGCCTTTCCCTTTGAATGAGTTGCAAGGGAGACGTGCGGTTTCACTGGGTATTGTGGGTTCTGCTCTGGGTACCCAAAGCTGGAAGTTACGTAGTCAACGCTGAGGGTCCCAAAATGCAAGTGCCTTTGCAAATCCATCTCTTTACATTCCTTTGCTGCAGCTTCGGAGCCATAAAAGCGTAACTGCACTTCTTTACCTCCCGAGGGTGTTGAGGGGAAAAGTGTTTTGTAAGACTGCAGGCTGGTACCGTCAGACGGGAGCGAGCATTAGGGTGGCCAGTGGGGAGCGGGATAACCGGCACCATGTGGGAGAGAGCCTGGAGAGAGCTAAACCTCAAATTTTCAGGAGAGAGGATGAAACTCCTGGCAGCTGAGATGAAGAGGACCAAAGAGCCCCCACGACTTGGCAGGGGCTAAGGTTAATACTCACTGAATAGAGCTGGAAATTGGACGTGGTAACTTACTTCCCCTAGCATCACTCAGGGAAGCACGTTTTTTTAAAGGAGGATTTAGATAAAATTGCTTATTAGTAAAGTGAGGATTATCCAGGATTTTAAAGTTTGTTCTTATCTCTAGTGTTGTTCAAGTGTGCAAACTTGAGGATATTTCAGTCCTTCATCATGGACCTTCAGCCGTAAAAAGCCACAGACAGTCTTACTGGACTGAAACCTGTCCGTAGCTTGAGGGCTTTTACAGCTGTGGAAGATTCGTGATAGAAGAGGAAGAAAAAGGGCTGCAGAATTTGTAGAGAGGAGAGTAAAATTGTAAGCCAGAGCATCTTATTGTTCTTTGATTCTTTTTTTTCCCCCTTTCTTCTTTTTGGCATCGAATGGATTATTGCAATTTTAAAGTGCACGAGTGAAATAGGCCTTTTTATAATTTGAACGTTTTCTTCTCCCTTGAAGTGTCTTTCACTTAAACGATGAAATCCTGACAACTTCTCCCCACACCCGCTTTTGCCATCATCAGTCACGGTGTGTGCTTGACATCAAAAAGACCTCATGGCTGAGGAAGCAACTCAAAAGTCTTCCTGCCGCCGACGTTGTTTTGCCTTGCAGTCACTTGGAGCTCTGCCCCATGCTGAAATACAGGTAGGGTGAGGTGGATGTGTCCTCGGTCCCCTCCTGAGCGATCTCGTGGCTGCGTGTGTGGTGTGGCCGTGATTCAGAGGTGGGAGAAAATCAGGGCAGAGTTTCTAGTGCCCATCTGTAGAGATGTCAGACTTGGACACGGCCAGAAGTCATCCATCGCGGAGCCTAGAGTGGGCTGCAGCAAATGGTGCGGCAGCCTTTGCTAAGGGGTTTATGGGCCGATGTGGCATTTGCCGTGTCCCATCAGGAAATTCAGCTGACAATCCCTTTCTGCCTGCAAATCTGGCTGCATGAAGAATTGATTTTTCAAAGTTGGCGACCGAAGCAGAACTATATCTCTGTTTTGGATTGACATGCTTTTAAAGATTCCCCCCTGCCCCCCATCTCTTTTTCTCTTCGTTTGAAACAAAAAAAAAACCAAAACCAAACTCAAGAACTCTCACCCCCAGCCTCCCTGCCCCCTGAGCAAAAAAAGGTAAAAAATGTTTTATGTCAAACAAACTCTTCCACCTGACCTGATACAGGATAGTTCATTTCAGAGACTCGTAGGAGAAGTGGTGAAACACCAAGCTCAAGGAGTGGAGTGGTGGAAGGATGTTGCGCTTGAACGATGTCTCCGACCTCACTGATGAGCACAGAGTTCAAAAGTGAAGGTTGCCGACTCGCCTTCCCGTCTCCTCCTGCGAGGCTGGAGCACACCTATCCCATGTCCTAACAGATCATCACGATTCCCATGGCACCGAGGATTTGGGAGGAGTGGAGGGTGCTCACAGCTTCTCCTGCTGCCGCTGTTCTGCTCGGATAAAATAATCAAATACCCGCTGAAGAGGCTGTGGTGTCCGGGCGTGCCAGCTGCCGGGTGGGTGATATCTGGGCACGTCTCACTGGGTCAAGCACCATTTCTTGGAGCTGTTCCACTCTGCGCTGAATTCCGAAATAGGAATGCAGCCGTGTTTAAGGGGCAAATTTACCATTTGCTCAAACATTTTCAGAGTTGTACTAGCGACATATTTGGGCTCACATCTCCCGTCTGGCGGGAGAATGCAGGAGTTAACAGTTCTCTCTAAAATGATGTGATGCACAGAGTGATGTTATTTTAGCCTTGGCAGCACAGCAAGCTAGAAAGTTAGGAAAGGAAATACTAGGAAAAGAGAAAACAGGAATGTGTCTTTTTTTTTTAAGGCTGCAGCTCCTACCGCTACAGCTGCTGTCGCGGTAAAAGCTGTTATTGCTACTCGCTGACTGTCTTGCCCGGGGGGAGAGCGTGTTGTATGTCTGTCCTGTAAGGCGTCCTTCTCGCGGAAAACCTCTTTCTTGCTCCCACCCTCTTACCTCACGCTTCAGCTTCTTGTCTCTCCCTCTTTCTTTAACAACGTGGTTGGTGGCAAAAGCGTTGCCGTCTTGGCTGTGGCGTTAGCGCCCTTCCCCACGCGTGTAATTCCTGGCTCGCCCCGTTACATTATTGAGCAGGCATCTTGTGGGGCAGGAGAAAAAAAATCTCCATTTTTCAAGGAAGAAAAATGGGGTGAATTTCTTGCTTTCATATGGCATAACCCAACCGAGTGAATACTACACTGCCAGTGTCAGCTGTTCAGAGGCATCTGCTCAATCCATGACATTTTAAAATGAGAGTTTTTTAGAAGGATGATTTGAATTCTGTTTCTCTGCTTCCAAAAGATGCAGTAAGCTTGAATTTTTGCTTTTTTTAAAACTCAGCATAGACTTAGATTGATGTAAATCCAGTCTGCTTCAGATAAAGAAATGCACAAGAGAGTGGAGGCCGTTGGGTTTTTTCCGGTGTTTTGGGGTGTTTTTTTTTTTTTTTGTTTTTTTTTTTTTTTAATTATTGTTTTATTTTGTGTTTCAGCATTATCATCCTGTTTCTACTTCCAGCTGGTAATATTGATTTTCTTTTAGGAGAAGTTTATATTTCATATTACGCGCAAGTGTATTTGCACTGCACTAATGTAATATTACTCCGTGGATTAGAAATAGTATTTAGGTTGTTATTCAAGGAAATGATAGGTAGTGGGAATGAACGACCTGTTGTCTCTGCTGGCTGAATTAGTAGTGCATCTCTAAAGAATTTTTTGGAATAAACAGAGAAATGCATGAGCTGAACAGGAGACAAAATACAGTCAAAAATGGAGAAGAAAGGGACTGTTCTGCTGAAGTCAGAGGGACAAAGCGTAGCCTTAACAAAGGTGAGAAATTAAATGATTTGCTGAGTTCATGAACATAATGTAGGTTTATAGAGGCAGCTACATGGAATTTGGGTTGTGTTTTAAAATTTTATTTTATTATTACTACTTCTACTCCTACTACTATTAAATCATTTTGCCCTCAACTGTGCTTCCTTTCTCTTGTGGCCTCCATTCATAAAAACAGATTATCTATAAAATGTCGTGTTCTCTGAAGATGACCCCCAGTATTTTATGCTATTAATGAAGCTGATATGTAAGGCACGTGTTTAGTTCTTTGGGGTGTGCCTTTCTGTGTCCTGGCAACTGATTATGATCTCGAGATACTATAATATTGCCCCCCCCGCCCCAAATCTAAATTTTCAGCTCTGTACAGCAATACATACTCATGTGCCTAAATTTGACAGTGGAAGGCTGCAATTCCTCAAAGCTTAAGCTTATACTTAACTTTAATCATGTACTTAGCGCCATTCCTGTGCAGCTAAATGTTTTGACATGTGCTTTTGTCCCATTAATACCGATGGGCTTTAGGCATATGCTTCAAACTGCTTTGAACGCATGAAAGTTCAGCTCTCAGTGAAATAAGTGATTTAAGGCAAAAGCAGTGCATGTTTAAAAAAACCCCCACAAACAAATAGAAAAACCCATGGGTTCTTATATGCTTATCATTGTGAAGATTGAAATTCGTTTCTCTGTCTTTCTACTTTCAGTTGTTATTTAGGTGGTTCATAAATTGGGAGCATGTTGCAATTTAGCAGGGGAAGTGCTGACCATCAGCACGCACTTGAATTACGAGCAGATGTTACCATGCTGATGGGAGAGTTTGCCTTTACTCTTGCTTCTCAGCCCTGGAAATTAGGGACCCCTCTTGAGGCTGAACTAGCCAACAAAATGCAAGTGCTACCAACTTAAGGTCGCCAACATGCACAGCAGTGTCCAGCAGCATAACTTTGCTGAATATTCAAAATACGAAACAATAAATAAAACATTCCCTCAGCGAGGGTGGTCCCATATCTTTCCTATTCCTAGGAGGTAGCAGTTGCTATGGCAACTCCTCATTTACTTGCTTTTTTTTCATTTATTGATAATTATATTAAGCAGCACGTAAAGGCTGCTAGCTGGTGCAGAGCTGTCGTGCTGTCCTGGAGCTGCGGAAAACCCTGTACTCTTCATTTTGGAAATAACATCACTGCACGTGTTTGCAGGTGTGCTGTGCTGCATGGCGTGGACTGGCTGGTCATGTAGCCCAAAGCGATATTAAACTGTACAATGATTGCGTGTCTTTAGTTATGTTCATGTGTTCAACCTTCCCAAAGGCTGCCGCAGCACCCGCTCGGTTCTCTTCTGTGCTCGGTCCGAGGCTGGGAGCGTTGTTTTTGGAGGGCTTTTCCCAGGTGGACCTTCATACCCCTGCCAGCTGCTTCTCTTGTCTGCTGGGCTGGTGAATCTTACACAGCTTTGGTGGGAATCAGTGCTGGGGGGAGAACGTGAAATTCAAAGAGGAATCTAAGAAAACTGGAGCTGGGCTGGGAGATCTGTAAGCTTGAGTGTGAGTTTCTGCATCAGCATGACCGGATTTGTAAGGCTGGGCTTCAGCGTCATAGCTTAGTCCCTGCTCCCGCTGGGGACTTTCTGTTTGAATATGTTAAAGGAAAAGAAGGCAAATGAGCCAACATCCATCCGTCCTGCTCTGGACCAGAAAGCAAGCCTTCTGAGTTAAGGATGCTGCATCTGCTGAGCAGCGTGTCTCAGCACCACGTATGAATACTGGACTGTAAGTAGAAGCGTAGCATCTATCAGAGAAGAGCTTGTCTTTTACCGCAGCTTGTAGGAGAGTCTGTGTCACTCAGATGAGACCTCTTTTTCAATGTTTCAGTTGTTATTGTCTCTCTGGTATTCAAGAAAAACCCCCAAAATGAACCAACCAACCCAAAAATGTGGCTGTACCCTAGATTTTACGGTACAAGTGCCGTGCAGTGCACTCCAGCCAAGGCTCTCCATCACATCTTGTGTTAAGAAACTGGGGCTGGTCTCACTCCTGGGGTCCAGCTACAGCCACCGCTGCCTCTGCGCCCGGGGGAGAGCAGGGGTGGGCACCCCGTGCTGGAGGCCCATGGAAGGAGAGTCTCTTCCATAAGGTGCCATTAGTGATGAGTCCAACAGGACCCAAACTACTTGCCAGTTTTGGGAGTGGGCTGGTGGCAGGGGCTTTCCCTCTCATTTGCAAGTCATTTGTTGGTGGTAAATAATCTATCAGTTAATTTAATCCACGCTGTATAGTTGTTTCTCCCTCGTCTGTGGGTGCAGGTACCCATTACCACAACATGATGGAGTGTAAAATTATTTTATATAGTCTCAGCTTCATGGGCAAGGCAGCAACCTTAATTGCTTTGGCTGTATTCCAGTAGTACTGGAATTGAATGGCTTCGGCATTATCGCACTGACTTCCAGTTGCATGTAGTCGTAATCAAACAGACAGGATATTCGGTTAAAAGCTTTTTGCCAATCTCTTGAAAGCCATTTTGTCTCTCTGCATCGCCTGCCATGAGTAGCTTCCAAAAAGAAAGTGGAAGTGGGAGTGTGGGAAGGGGATTTGACCATTTTGCTTGCACAAAGTAACTCGTTAATTGTATCTACCCGAATACCTTCACAGTTTAAAAAGTTATGGTTTCAAACTGAAAGCCTCTCGGAGGGGGGGAGAAAGGGGTGTGTGTGTGAATGAATTTTCACCTGCTCATCAGAATCAGCAAATTATTAGGGAACTATTTATAATCTGTTTGGGTTTGGGGTGTTTTTTTTTTTTTTTAGTATCAAGTTGACTCCTATAAAAATGGGTGTTTTTCCGCTTGTAAAGCTCCTAGCGGTAAGTTTTAAAGAGGGGAAGACGATGCTGATTTCATCAGTGTGGGGTCCTTTTGTTACTTTCACAGCCACGATGCATTACCCTTACAGCAGTGTAAACACAGCACTATTCTCTTTAATTTTAGTGATAAAAATAAATTGTAAAACATCTGTGGTTTGTAGCTGCTAAGAAAACCAGCTAGGATATTTTAGTGAATGGCCTGCTTCCAGCTCGATGGCAGCATAATGCTAGACTGAAATAATTTCTTAAACATCGTGTGATTACAAGTCAACTTGGAAGTGTAAATTGGCCTTTTGTAATGTTTATTTCAGCTGAACTACAGAAACGGGACTTTTCTTTTACCCTGATCCTGTTACATTAGAAAGCCAAACACAAACCCATTTATCGTGGCCTGCAGTACTGATATTTCACAACTGCTGGAATTATGTGAAGTAATCCTGTGCAGGTTGAGGAACATCAGCAGAGGTTTTGACCTTGCTTCTCTCTGCGATCAGCAAAGTTGAAATTAAAATATCAAGAGAAACAATTTCTGCAGCAAAATTGTACAAGTTAATAGAGTCGAATCTACTTTTGCATTCATGCTCCTTTTAAGTCAGTTCTAGGCACGTTAGATTTCTGAAGCACAAGGAAAAAATAAAGCCACTACTTTTTTGGTATCTTTGATGTAACAGATAAAACAGAAAAGCTTTAAATTGAATTTCCTAAGTGCATATTTAATTTGCATTTAATGCAGCAGGTATTGTGTGTTAATCAAATTGAAGGTTACTTATTAAAAATTACTAAGAATTAATTGCTTTGTGTTTGTGGCAGTTGTTGCCTGATATATTTAGAAGGGCCGTATAGTACAGGCCAGGAGACAAAGTTCTGTGTTAGTTTCTATGCCGACCAACTTTCTTCGATTTTATTAGTGGCCTGGTTGAATTTTTCTCATTTTATGTTGTTTAGCAGAATTTCCTTTAATTAAAATCGATGGATTTCTCACAGGCTGGTACTTGGCAAATTGGGCATGGGCACGAGGTGTTTGTTTAGGCTAGGCAAGTACCTGCTTCTCTATAGTTGCTGTACAGGGAATTTAGGTGCGCCAAGTTGGTGGCGTTAGGCTGAATACCTGCCCGTCTGCCTTACCTGCACGCGGGGATCTTCAGCGCTGCAAATCACCGAGCGCTGCATTCAGCCGGTTGTGGAGCTCACCGCTTCCAACGCTGCCGGATGTGGGATGATCCATTTGTTTTTATAGTGTTAGTTCTGCTGACAAAACATGGGGAACGGCTATTTAAGACTATTCTCCGTCCCGTATAGTCTAGCGCGTGACCAGATGCAAAAAACATGCAAAGTTGTCAGCCTTGAGTAGTAAAGGAGAATAAATTTTAGACCACAGATAACAATCTCTCTTTGCCTCACACCATTGAGCTGGAATAATACTGGGCTATAACATATCAAGCTGCCACGGGTAGTTGCAACAAAATATTCAAAATAAAACATGTTTCAAGAAGTCTTGGTAATCTGATAAAATGTATTTTTAAGGATATGTGCAGAAAGGGAAATTGTACTTGTCACTATCTGGATCAATACTTTCAACAAATCATAATAAATACTACTTACTGCTACTTAGCAGAGCATAATTAGTATTCAGTAAACCAATATTAAAATGTATGCTATGCTTTAAACTGTTTGACCGTATTAGCATTTAAATACCTTATTGCGTATTTGCTATTTCTCCTCTTCTTATAAAACTGTATTCTCCAGAGTTCAAAATTATTAATTTCCTTTAGAATACGTACAATGCGAGGATTTAGCAATTCCTTGTATTTAATAATTGCTCAGTAGCCAGGCTTATTATTTCGCATAAGCACTTGGGTACAGAGTCATCCAATATTAGGTCAATCATGCTAATAGCAGAATCTGCATAGCGCTCCCCTTCCCTCCCGGCCCCTGCCTGCGGAGCGGCTGGCTGGGGAGGACGAGGAGGGCTTCCACCGCCCGAGCATGGTGCGAATTCATTTCACATGTCATCCTTCATTTTCTGCCTAGGAGAACAATTGACAGCTGGATCAGGGGCTTGACACGTCTTCAGAGAGTTTTGCCCTCCTTGGCATTTTCAGACAATAGTACAGCTCTGTCTGACAAACAAAACCTTTTCTTTTTTTTTTTTCCCCAGCAAACTTGACTTTCCCTTCCCTCGCTCTTGCTTAGGAGCAGCTATTACAAGTTACTACGAGTAGATATTGTAGCTACAGGGAAGATGGAGACTCCCTTTTCACAAGGAGTCACATGGAGAGGACAAGGGGGAGTGGACACAAGTTGCTCTTGGGGAGATTCCGGTCGGACATGAGAGGGAAATTTTTCCCAATGAGAACAGTCAACCATTGGAACAATCTCCCCAGGGAAGTGGTTGACTCCACCACATTGGACACTTTTAAGACTCAGCTGGACAGAGTGCTGGGCCATCTTGTCTAGGCTGTGCTCTTGCCTAAAAAGCTTGGACCAGATGATCCCTTCCAACCTAGGAGCCCATGATTCTATGATTCTGTCCTATGCACAAGGGGCATCAAACACCACCAACTTAATTTTAACTCAGACTTCAAGTTTAGCCCCTGCAATGTGATGAAGTGGCTTCCCTCCACCATGATACTTAATCAAAGTATTTATGGAAAGCCCTGTATAACTCTCGGAAATTATATTCCCTCTTTGTCTCCCCCCACAATATAATCTAACCTTTTTTCCTTCCTGCAACTGTGAATAAGTTATTAAATACATGGCAGCTGAGCTGGTAAAGTGATTTACATCCTGCTGGCAGGGCTAGCCTTGAATTTGATAAGTATGCCTGTCTGAAAGATGGAGCTAAAACGGAAAATTCTCCAAAAAAAGGTGGTGAGGCAACTTTTCTGTGAGCAGAGGCTGTTGAGAAAATTTGGTAATAAAAATGAATGTTGAGTTTGGCTGGCTCAAGGGCAGTCTATTGTGCCCACAGGCTACTTTTGGAAGCAGCTAAATTTGCCATCTCCGTATCGTTTTCCCTGAGATGGAGATGGCGCGGTTGGAGCTGCCTCGGCTGCTGGGACCACTTGCTGCCACACAGGGCTGAATGTCCTCTCTGACCACCTCGTATAATGGCTCTGTGCGGTGAGAAAGGGCTTTTAAACTCATTTTATAGGAAGGAAACTGAGGCCTGTTAAGGGATCAACATGGAAAGCCTGAAACATGGCTGCCTTTGTCTTCGTTCTTAGACCACAGGGACAATTGCGTCTTGTATGACTTGGTTCATCCGTTCCTGGGGAAGAAAAAGCCCTGTGGTGGTCCTGTTGTAAAAGCTTCCTCGCACTCCTTTATCGAAGGATGTGGTTTGGGGGTGTTTTTGTCCTCAGCATGGCTGAGGCAGAAAGCCCGTGCTCCCCTCTCCTTGGGGTCCCTCCTGAGGTGTGGTGTCCCCTGTCAGCGCCAGCCTGCAAGGTTCCCGCCTTGGGCCGGCGGCCTCCATGTTCCTGGGAGGGAGGTAAGAGTGGGAAAATGGCCTGTTGGCCTCAAAAAAACGGCAGCAACGCCAGCCGGGGTGGGCAGGAGTGTTTTGGTGGGAGGGAGGGGGTCAGCCTTGCCCCTTCCCGAACGCCTGCTGAAGCGAGGGAGGGGGGAGCTGGGCAGGATTCGGCAAGCCTACGATCTGAGGTAAAATGCTGTGATTTTATTTTGGCAAATCTGCCCGTGGACATGAAGTAGCGATTAATCGACGCAACCTCTTTGCTGTTCACTGTGTAGGTGTTGCTCTGGTTAAAG
>NW_009260430.1:2084525-2091059 GCF_000687185.1 Egretta garzetta | reverse complement strand
GGCGGGAAAGAGAACTTTTTCCCCACTTAAATAAAAATATGATTCAGCTTTTTAGCTAGACAAAATTAGTAATTTTTTAGGAACAGTTTCCAAGCTCAGCATTTTTTAAATACACTAAAATCCATCTTTTCTTTGATCCAGACATATGAGCAGTTGAAAAGAGAATTAGGGATGGGATTTTAGAAGAAAGGGGTGGGCTTAATAAAGCCTCAAATTTATTACGGTTCCCTATCAAGCATTTTTTGAAAGGATGGTTTGTGTGAGTCAGGGTGCTTCTCCTGTACAACGATGCAGGTCAGTCTGTTCCTGCGCTGGGCAATTCATTTGTGCCCTTGAATTCTTCACCTCTCCTGCCGGAGGGAGAAGGCACGGCAGGGGGAAATCACCGCTCCCCTTCTTGGAGTTTTTTTCCTTCGACTTCTTATCTGCATAGGCCTCTGGGCGTAAGTGATTCTGTATTAGCGTTCCCCTGAATGATTGAGTAATGAACTGGTGAGTCTGCCCCTTTTGAGGCGATACCATTCGGGTGCAGTTCTCTGACTTCTGCCTGCCTTCCCCCATGGGAGAGTCGGGGACGGCTCAGTCCCGTGGGGAACCTGAGATGCTGTCCAGAGGGCACTTCAGCGGCTCGGGGTCTCAAAACACCCTGGTGACCATCAGCAATATTGAGGGTTGTAAATGAGTGTGGAAATGTTTCTCGAGAGGTGTTTGTGCCTCACCTGCAATCTGATCAAATCTCCTGTCTTGCTACAGGATATTCGCTCCTCTTATGCGTTCACGTGGCAGGGATATGAGACTCCCTGCTCAGATAAGCCTCCGAGTTTGACTTTGTGGACTGAAAGTGTAACTAAAAACCACCCATGGCCTTGCAGTAATATTTTGTTTTTCATAAATGAAGGCTTTCTAGCCTGTGTCAGTCTGTTGCTGCTCAGAGATGGATAGCCCTGAACAAGCCTGCTGTCTGCTACGGGTGTAGTATTGATAAGTGCTTAAAGAAGCACCATGCATCCTTTATCAAGGGGATTGCATCTCCGATAAGGAAAGGAACAACAGGAGCTGGATTGATATTTGATTTGAATGAGGGGGATTTCTTAGATCCTTTGGTCTAGCTAGGAGATGAGAGATAAGCCTTATGGAAGAATTGCATATGGTCTCTGAAATACCCAACAAAACTTGGTCTCTCTCCCTGTAGGCTACTTAGCCAAGAAACTCAGCCCTGTATCTTGTGTAGATAAAATTGCCGTCAAATCTGTCTAAACTCTTTCTGCTTTCAGAAAATGTGTCACTGAGGTGAGGATTTAAATGGGGCTTTTAAATTCCGCTGGCAGCGGTAAAAACACATTTCACAACACCACATTAATTGGTGAATTACAGTTGATTTCCTGTAGAAGCACATATTATGTTCTCGATAATACCACATGGCGCACCACAATTAGTGTTGTTACGGTGAATTCTGAATTAATTATTAATGTCTTGCAACTTATTTTAATGCCTCTGCTTGGGTCATTTGCACCTCTGACGAGAAACTGGCGTTTCATGCCACTTTTGCGTTTATTTTCACTGTGATCGTAACAACTGTTAGCTGAGGATCTCCTTAAATGAAGTCTAACATTGTCCTTTATGAAAGAAATGGTTATCCAAAGCCCGTGGTCCTTCATACCCTGGTGAGCACACCAGCGGGTGACTACTTGTGGTGATGGACTTTTTAAAGGTAGTGAGACCATGAGGATACCGTGTGCTTTCCTGGGTTCACCCCTGGCCAGGGGTTTATCTGAACTGTTGTTGTGATGGGGAAGGGTGGTGACCCCTTCTTGATTGTATGTAGTATACGGTGCCCTTATTGAGCTCTGCTATTCGTAAAACTGATTTACTTGCGTTTACAAGGAACAGTAAGGGGAGGAGAGCAAAATGGCCAGAAAATGCTAAGAAAGCTGGAAGTTGGTGTGTAGTGCCTTTGACGCACCCACCCTGATTTACAGCATCTGAAGATCATACCCAGTGTATTATAGGCCGTGGATAAGGATGGAGGCAAGAAATTATTATTATGCATCAGAAATACTCATGATTTTTGTGGTTTAATTGCAGATGTGCATGTTTTGTGTATAACAAGTAATGGCAGTTGGTATAAGAATGGTTGCTTTACCCATCTTCACCTCCTTGAAATGTTTTGTTCATTCGAGTTCCTCCTCCTCTCCACCCGATTTACCCTAACCAGTGAAGTACTAATGAAATATTCTGTATTATAACGTAAAGTTGTTTTTCACTCTCCTTTTTCCTATATATTTTCTGCCTAGGGTCTTTGAGTTAAATACAAAAAAGTGAGAGAAGGCTCAACAAATACAGTGAGTTCCTTCAAAATGACCTACATTGTGAGAGCCTTTAAGGTGGAAAACGTTCAGAGCATTCACACGAGTATACATCAACTTAGGAAATACTTTAAAGACCATAAAGCACAGTACCATATAAATAAAAATATTTGGGGGTCATGTTCACCAAGCAAGCTGATATTTGTAATAATGAATGAATATAAATATGAAGGTGAGATGCTCCAGAGATCAGCAGTGGTTCTGTTTACAAATGGAGCCAGTTTTCTGAAGCTAGATGAGGCCCGACTCTATTGGTTTAATAACAAGAAAGGCACAGGCTTGGAGGTATGCTAATTCAAGAACATTATGTCCAAATGAACCTTGAGGAATACCAAACCAGGTTTGGCTTTGATGAGCTAACTTTAAGTATGAGAAGTTTAATTATCAGTGATATGGCATTCATTTTAACTGTTAGAACAACATAGCATTTGACTATGGAAAGAAAATGTATGCCTTATGAAACAAGAAATAGGATCGTTCTATAAATTAGCCATTGATTTTATGACATACGCATGATAAACTTACGATGTTAATGATTGTTAACCATGTTGAATAAAAGGCACTGGTCTTTCTGAAGGAATAAAATAAACAACTTCACAGTTGTAAAATGGGAATCAAAATCCATACAGAAATCTTTGTGAAAGAATGTACTGGGGGGAAAAAAAAAGTATTTCTGTCGTGGCAAGACTATGTAGTGAATTCAAATTTCTGATTTAAAAGGGTGAGGATCTTACTCATTACTAACTTTACAAAAGAAAATAACTACTGTCTTGAGTCAGCTGAAAAATTCAGCAAGCCCAAAAACTTTTCTTTGGCAGTGGTCTCTAATACATGCATAGGGAGTATTATAAGTTTGATTCTTCCCTGATAAAATGCTTTCAGTGATCAATGAAAAGACCCTGTGTGCTTTCTTCAAATATTTTGTATTGACAATGATCTTTTGTAACACTTCTTACTGTTGTAAAATCCCAGTATCTGATTCCGTTTATACCTGACGTTGCAAATTTTGGTAGTTTTTCAAAGATATTTTGGAGGTGTTGAATAGAAAAAAGTAATATATAGAGAGAGCTATTAAGGACATGTAGATGAAAAATGCAAAAAATACACATTAGTGTTACTAAATAACAAAAATTTAGTTTGATGTCAAGACAGAAATCCATCTTTCTGCCAAGAGTCTTGAACTAGCTGTAGCTTTTCTATTTTGCTGCTGTAGCAATCAGGTTTATTGATGTAAAATCAGGCTCCTGGGCACAGTTAAGTCCTCAATGTTCTTAATCTGAGCATCTAGAGGCTCAAAGTCCTCATTACCTTTCTGATCTTTGGTACCAGTGTCAGCGTATGAGACACGACCAATATATTTTGATTATGTATACTTGAGCATGACAAGGTTCTGTTCTCTGCTGTGGTCAGAAATGGCAGGAAGCAGTGCTATGTTGTGTGATGTAGTCATGCACTGTTAAATTAAACCTGAGAAGGAGCTCTAATTATAGGCAGTAGTTAGTATTTTTATGAATCTTTTAAGTATATGTATATGAAAAGAAGAATATGATGTTGGTCAAGTAGTCATCAGTGTTTTAAAAGAAACACTCCTCAGCCTTCATGGTTCACCGCATTGCCTGATAGGAGTTTTAGCCACAACAATTAATTCGGGCTTGAGGTGAATTCATGTTCTCATCTTTTAAGGGAAAAAACCAAACAAACATGCAAACCAGAACAAACTCCCAAGCCCAGCTGTTCCCAGCCAACTTCTGGCTTTTCTCAAGCTCGGGTGAGCTAGAGAGACTTGTTGACATTTGAATCTCCACCTCCTGATCTGCTCCCCAGCCCGCGTGAGGAGACATCTGCGGCCAGGCTGGGTTCCTGGAGAACGGCTCGAGCTGCTGCAGCGCCCACGTGCCGGCCTCGGGGGGCCGAGGATTCCTGCAGCCGAGCAGAGCTCCGAACCCTTCTGCTTGGGCTTGCAGGAGGTGACGCTACTACGGGTATTAATCCCTGGCTTTCAGATTACTGCTTGTAATAGGGGAAACGGGTTCCATGTTCTCAGCAGATGGCAAATGTTTTCATCTACTTTTTTTTGCTAAGTAGGTTTTATCCTTAACAGGTTTTTTTATATTATTTCTACCAGATATTCTTGGACGCAAATGCCGTGTTTTTATTTCGTTTTGGTTCGTACTTGGCTATAAAACTCATCTTAAATAATGTGGGTTATGCTTGTTTTAATTTTCCACTATCATTTTAACACTGGCAGCTTAAAGTATATTTATGATGCAATCCAGTGTTGGAAAATGAGCTGTAATATACATTATACTCCATTTCCTACAATGTAAAAATATCTTTGCCGTTATATTCTAAGCAATAACTGTCCTTAGGGGCTAAAAAAAGCACATGCAGTTTACTTTGTTTCTTAAAGTTAATCATCACAACTCAAACGTAAACTTAAAAAAGCATTAAACGCTGAGGTAAAATGTAAGGAGTGTTTTGTGGTTTAAAACCATGAAAGTTAATACAAAACATTTTATTGCAAAGGGAACGTATTTTATTTTGCAGAAATAAGCTCTAATAACTGCTGATCAGACAGAGTCGTGGGTCGGCCGCGTGTAAAGCTGCAGCAGCAGAAGCCCCCGTTAGGCGCAGCGAACCACGCCATTCTTGCTGAGTAGCCAGCCAAGGAGGAAACTGCTGAAGTCCTAATTTTCATCCAAGTGGCTTGTTACTTTTCATGCTCCTTGCCCTATGTCTTATCTCCAGTCTATGGAGAACATAAACTTGGCTGTTGTGGTTTGTTTATTTAAAGTATATTTTGGAAGTAGAAAGGAAACATCAGAAAGCTGAAGCAGAACAGAGGTTTCACTTACCTTCGTGTTTGCAACCCATGTGTGACTTTCCAGGGCCGTTAGTAGAAATCAGCCGGCTAAACGCCCATGCAGCACTTACGGCGTTGGGCAGCCGCCTCTGACTTGTTTCCTGCATGATTCATGACTCTTTCCTTGGTATAAATAATTCAAATTCTGCTTCTAGCCCAAGAGAGTTAGAGTAATGTGTCTTCAGAGTGGGCTCAATCCTTCGGTGGGGCAATGCCAGCATTAAAAGCAATGGCCTTTTGGTCAGGACCAGCAAGTCGTGTGACACAAAATACTTTTTTCTTGGCAAGTTCTGCGCGGATCAACTGTAACAAGAGCAAAACAAGAGGATACACAGGTTGGCTAAAATATATTTAAAATAGTATATGAGAAAAGGAAGGAAATACTCTTTCTCATTAGATGAGCCCAGCAAGGAGGATGGCACTGTTAGTGTGGTAGAAGGGATATTTCCCATTATTAAGTATATTCATATGATATGTAATGTCTGAAACTAAAAGCAATTTATATGTAACTTAAGGAATAATTGATATTGATTCGGAATGAAGAATCCTGTTTTTGAAAGATTCATACAACTTGCAATTGTATGAAAACTTGATTCTATTACACCTTCCCTGCAGCAACAGACCATAAAGATTGATTATTCATTAAAAGCAACATTTAGGTAAAAAATATGCTAGCCAGATTTCCAACTGTCTTTTCTCTAGCTGCTTTTGCTTTCTCCTTTTGGATGTGCAAGCATGAATGTTTTGAAGAGGGGCCATGAGCACGCTTGGACCCGGTTAGCATAATAACACCTAGCACTTAGATAGCAGTATTACACCTTTGCAGCACTATACAAATGAATGAATTCATTCCCAAAACACCTTTGAAAGAAGAACTCTTTGAATATTGCATATGAAGAGGGATTAATGAACAATCATATTTGTA
Organism: Egretta garzetta; assembly: GCF_000687185.1. Taxonomy (NCBI): domain Eukaryota; kingdom Metazoa; phylum Chordata; class Aves; order Pelecaniformes; family Ardeidae; genus Egretta; species Egretta garzetta. The sequence goes on along the minus strand of NW_009260430.1, from coordinate 2,084,905 downwards.
ACTTACTTTTCATTTTCCAGCAATACTCGTGCAAACAAGTTCCTGCTTACAAGGTGGTTCATGAATAAGAAAAACATTTGTAAATACTCAAGCAAAATACACTGTATGCTCAAGCATTTGCATCGGTGGAATTTGATCGCTTTGAAATCTCTTCTGGAGATTAGGGAACAAAAGCAAATTCTACTTCAAAAGGTTACCAACACGTAGTTCAAAGTATAAACTATATACACTCAAAGTAGTAATTCTGGCAAGTAGTGTATATTAGCAGTTTTGGCTGGTATTTGGTAGCATATGGGCATGCACTTTTTTCTATTCGCTGTGGCTTTTTGGCTTTTGCTTCAGAATCTACGTTTTTATTAACTGCAGTAAAAAAACTTCCC
>NW_009260430.1:2075345-2084176 GCF_000687185.1 Egretta garzetta | reverse complement strand
GCCACAAAAAACCCCCCCCCCCCCCCCCCCCCGACACACAAAAAATGCTGTGGTTTTGCTTGAAAAACTTACCTTCAGCGTGTGAAAGAGAACCGTGTAACGATTCATTTTTCATTTCTGCAGCCAACTAGAAGTAAAATTTCTGGGCAAGGCGGACTTTGTGTCTTGCTGTTTGTGGGTTCTCACGCAGGAGCCCGATGATGGAACTGAACCGTCAGTGCTGCTCGCCGTGTCAGTGCTGAGTAAGCCACAGCAAGAAAAGGCAGCACAGTCATGTTATGAAAAGCTGCAGAATCTGGTAAGAGAAGCTTTTTTCCCCCCAGTTTGCAGTTAGCAGTGCTGGTTATTTCAAGAACTTTTCTGGGTGTTTAGAAAGGCACCGTTTGGGGCTGCTTCTACAAACAAAAGTCACTGCCTAGGGCTGTCTGTTTGATGAAACACGGAGAAATAATTCCTTTAATGTTCTACTAACTTTGAGAAAGCAGCACGGCGATACTCTAATTAGCACACCACAACAGGGCTTTCATTTCTCGCAGTTCCAGTGCACATACCTTCTTTTACTACCTCAATGTATTTGTTTGAGAAGGTTTTTGAATTTTTTTTTTTTTTCCTCTTTTTTCAATCACTTCCAAATTTTCCATATGTCTGGCACTTGGTAGGAGTTCCTGCGCAATAGGTGTGAGCAGACCTGCAGTCTGAAATCCATCCAGCCTTCTCCAATGCTTTATCAGTTTATTATAGGAAAAGCCATCCTGAGGGGCTTGTGTATCAAACAGTTCATTTGAACGTGCGCAGTAGGGCTGTTGCTTCCCATGCAGTGCTTGCGTACACATTTATTTTTGGGAAAACCTGCACAGAAATATGGCAGCTTTACTGCACAGCAATTCTCTGGCCAGAGCTGAGTTTGGGGTTATTTGTTGTTGCTGCAGAGGAAGTGCAAGTTTCTGGGTAATTATCAGGATAAAACATGACATTAGCTATTGCCACATAATGTGACAGCTGGTCTGGGTCACCTGTACCAACAGTGGGTGGAAACAGAATTGGTGTGCAGGAGGCATTGCCCATGTGTTGAGGAGGATGAGGGTTATTTAATAACTGACGCAAAAAAGAAGTGAAAGCCCAAAGTAAATGTGGAAGGTTTCCAGTATAAGCAAGATTGCATGGAAGAAGAAATCTGTACAAAACCTAAATTGAGAATGTACTTAAGAATTGTGCTTGTTCTCAAGACTTCAGACTGCATGTGTGCTTCCCCTGCTATTGCAGCATGTTGTCTGTTGAAGTTCATTGGTATCTTTCCAAAGAAGTTCTGTTGCCCAGTTGCCGTAGATTGCGCTGCACAATTGCTTGAAGCCACAGTACCAAATAGTTGAAAACATTTGGAGTCCTAAGCGTAGTTAGAGATTTTCGTTTGCATTGGACAAGAATTTTGCACAGAGGTAGCTAGACATCGGGGAAGCCGTTCATCAGCAGATGCTCTGTTTTGCGAGGTCAGGACTCAGAAGCAGCGGGCTTCATTGTGGACTCGGATTCCAGACCAACCGCTACTGTGGTAATACTGTAGGTAATAATATTTAAATATGGTTTGCCTATGATGTGTAACTTTTTTTTCTAGTTTTCTGAACATTCCTGAATATTTTTACTTAGTGGAGGTGATGAAGGGTATCCATGCTTAGGTGATTAAGAGGACCAGGTTCAGAACTTGAGCCTCAGATCCAGTAACCACACAGAAACAGTGCTGCAAAGAGAGGAGCTGTGTTGCTGTCATGGTAATTCCAAACAGCTTTCAAGCTGTGACCATAAAATAGTTCTCAAGGCAGGTTGGATGTGGGGTTTTTTGTTTGGGTTTTTTTTTTTTAAAATGTGCTTCTCAGACATGACGATAGCTTCGTGATTTTCTTCTTTTAGAAGTCCGGATCTTTCATTTTTCATTGTGTTAAATTCCTGAAGAGTTTTGTCTTTTAAATTCAAATGATTTATTGCCTTGGCAATAAATGCATGAATGTCAAAATAAATCAATGAAATAGTATCAAGGAATAATAGGAACGAATGATGCAAACATCACTATAAATGGGAAACAATGAAACCCTGATCATTCCAATTCAACATACATAAATTTGCAGTGAAGCTCTATGTACATTAAGTTAACCATGCATGTAAGTGTTTGCAGGGTTGAGATCGGACTTAATACTTAATGTCACAGAAGTGCATAATTAAATGCATATACAAATTAAAGCACGTATGAGAAAGTAGATTAAAATGGACTTGTGTAAACAAGACTTAAAAGTGTCCCCAAACTAATAGTGTTGTGTAATTCTTAATTGAAAATAGTTAGGAACCTATTTTTGTGTATGTAGTACCACATCTAAGCAACATGTACCCATTCTTTAGAGGATATTGTAGTCAGAGGAAAGCAGATTCTCTTCTCTGGAAGTGTAAAAGGACTGGATGCATTTTCTTTTATTTTTAAGCTCCCTGAAACAAGGTGACTGCAAACAGTTGCTTGCTATTACAGTGCAGGTGGTTTTGAAGGCACTGAGACAGGGGTCAAGAGACTCTGGTTCTCTCCCTGGTAGTGGCTTTCCAGGTTACCTTCAGCAACTTCCATCTACTGGTTTTTTTTAACCCCTCCTCTTTTCTTCTGCTCTGTATAGACACAGGTTTGGAGGGCATGGCTTCCTGCGGTTGGTTTGTATAGTATGTACTGTATGCTTGGCTCTTGTCCTTACAATAGTTCTTGCTGTACTGGAGTAGTATGAGAAATGGAGTTTAAAATGACTGTTGTACTAGAGCAAAGCTCAGCTTCATTCTTTCATCGCCTTTACCAGTAAAATGTGGTCTAGGATCTTACAGCGTAACATTATCATTGTCTTCCTCCTATGGCAGTAAAACCCTACTGAAATTAGGAAAACCTCAAGTCAAAAACAATACAGACACATTGCGTAGAAGGACTCGGTCCTCACATTTTAGTAAAAATAAGCACCATTCAGATAGTCCAGACCTGTAAAGATGGGGCTCGTTTCAGTTTATATGCACGTAAATTCCATGCTGGTTAGGTCAGTGCAAAAACTCACCTTCGAACCACATCAGGAGAAAGAAAATAGATAACACCATGCGTACAAGTAGCCACAATACCCTGGTCCTAAAATACCAGCTTGTGTTCTGCAAGCCCACCAGCTTTTTGATGTTTTTAATCTTGCCACTCTCTTTTCTTTTCTTTTTTTTCCTTTTTTTGTTGGAACAATAATAAACCTATGAAAAGAGATGGCTGTTGTCATGCTGATCTGAGGTTTGAAAAATGTCAGTTGGCTTAAACGCGGTTGTGGGGACTTGGCTCTTGCAGAGCTAGGATGGTCTGGTTTTTAATCATTCCCTTCCACCACCTCTGCGTGCCCTCCATTTCCTTCAAAACTCTATACTGAGTGACCCAAAGCCAAAAGTGATATTGTAGCACCAGGCAGTGAAATCACAGGGATATAAATTATATATCAGGCAAGCTCTGGCTATACTATAGAGAGGCCTGAACATGCACAGTAACATTGCCTACGAGTCACCTGTCTACAGCGGTCAGCAAACTGCTGTCCCAGGGGTGACCATAATAGACAGCCTTTGGATGAGTTTGTTTGGCAGCCCGCTGACCCCAGGCTCCGGAACTAATCTCTGATCAGTAACCATCTGCTCAATGCAACCCAAACGACTAAGCACTTTTCTAACTGTCAGGGATGACCTGGAGAAACTCATGGGGGAAATAAAACTATCAGCCACTGATTGGAATACTGATAGCCATCATTTAGTGCGGTGCTGCAGGAAACCAAATTATGCCTGCACTCCCTGCCTCGCTGCTCAGCAATATTGTCAATTTGAAGTTAAATCTTCTTGATCAATCCAGGCTCAATTTTGCCACCTTTTGTTGTATTGAATTACGCTTCCTAATGGGAATAGTCTCCCATAATCCAGTGGTATGCATCACTCCCTAAGAAAGTGCAGTTACAGGATGTGGTGTTTTAAAAACAATTTGTGTGTTTTTCTTGCCTTACTTGGACCAGGCTCTGATCTGAGCTTTTGTGCAAGCCTGGAGTTACTTCTTCAGAATGAAGGGAATCGTGGTAGTTTCACTGTGGTGCAAACATACAAAGAAGTTGGGTCATTGGAAATCATTGTATATGGAGGAGAGATTTACTTTTGACTTGTCCAGCTCTTTAATTTGCCGTGGAAGCAAAGCACAGAGGCTTTTACAGTTGCTCATCTTCGAGCAGGAAACCTTTTGGCGGTTGCATGCATAAACCCGTGGAAGCCAGACATCTAAAGTACGAATCCTTTGTCTGTCAGCATCAGCTAGTGTACACATTTTCCTAAACATCTGTTCAGTCATTACCATATTAAATCTGCAGTACCACGAATGTCTGCATGTTTAAACAGAGATCTGTATTTTAAATGCCCTAATTGAGTTTTAAATGTTATTTCATTACCTAGGTCGCAGGACACAGAGAGAATTAAAGTTGTTTGTGAAAACTCAGAGCCAAATACTGCAATCCTCTCTTGGTATGTGCCCCAGTAAAACTGTGGCTGGCTCCTGCTGGGGTTCAGAGGCAGCAGCGCAGTATTTGGCCTCGTGTGGGAAGGGTGGATAACGATCTATTGACACCCGTAATGCAATATCATGGTGACACCAGCCAACACAGAAATGGTCATGCGCCAGCACATCATGGGTTTCTGTACCTAGGAACCTGGTCTTCCTGCTCTGCTGGCCTGGGTGGGTTGGTCTGATGCTGCTCTGCGTTGGCTGCAGAAGGCAGGTAGCGTGTATGACAGATTAATAAGATATTAAGGGTTTTTAAAAAAAAAAAGCAAGGTGACAAAGATTTTCATGCAGTTCAGTGTGCCATGTCTGGGAGTTGTTCTTCCCAGTGGGCAAAGGCTGTGCAGGAATAGGCTTTAATATTGGTAATGTGAAAGATTCAAGTACTGATGCGTATTCCTAGGCCGAATGTGTTGCGATTTAGCGGGCAAGTGCGCTGTAGTCTTTCCTAAATCAGAACACTTGATTTCTTACAGGCAAGTGCTAGATAGGAGCCCATTTCTGACCGTCTTCAGTTTTTGGAAAATGCAAATGGATTTGTCACGCAAAAAAGGTCACAGGAAGAAATTGGAACACTGGAGAGAAGGTTTAAAAAATAAATTATATATAGATAAAGGAATCTCTTTTCTGTCATCTAATTCTACGTATGGATCTTTGAAATGAAGTTGGCTCATGGATTTATAGGGATTAACTTATAACCATGCCATTTTACTGTGTCGTCTTATTTTCATTCTTTGTTGGTGCAGTGATTACTGATAGCATGTGAAATAGTTTCTCTTTCCTGCTCAAGAGTCTCCTTGCAACTTGTGCAATCACTTGTACTCTGACGTTTATTCTGAGATGCACTTAATACCTATTTTTTATATATATATATGGGTCCCCTTTAGCCTGAATAGTCCTATAAATACTGAAAAGGGCATGAACACCTCTTTCAAATGGACTGTCTCAGGAGAAGAGCTGGAAGTTGGACTGTGTTTTTCTGGATAGTTGATGACCACTAAAAATTTACTGTAAACTGCCTGGAGAGTGAGGGAATGCATGGGAAAGAGGGAGGTGCATCTGACAATCAAAACGATGAGGAGAGATGCAGTGAGCAGAAGTGGGGAGACTTCTGTGAAGGAGTTCAGGCACTGAGCTCAAGACTAAAGGGAGTACGTGGTGGGATAAGCAACAGATAAACTGGAGCTGGCAAAGGTTGTCATGCAAGAGCCCTCAGTTTTTGAGTTCTGGTGCTTTCTGCTGGCCCCAATCCATGATTCAGCTCCTGGGTGGGATTGACCAAGCAGCTCCCTTAGTAAGTCTCAGACAGCCTGAGCGGAGGCTGTGCTTAGATCTTGCCTGGGCTTGTGGCCAGGAATGCTTGGTTGCCGGTCGGCAGTGCTTCAGAAGGGCAGATGGAGCAGAACTCTCATGCCTTTGTGTTTCCATCGCCACTCGTAGCACACAGTCGGAGCATGGTGTACCTGGCTCCAGTTTCCCACGTGCGGAGGGGCAGTCCGCTCGTTTCTCGTTGGGGCTTTGCCTGGAGGCACGACCTGGCTCTGCTCCCAGCTCCAAGGGGCTGGGACTCCCAGGCTTTCTCCGGTGTGCATCAGCCAAGGGCTCGGAGGAGGGCGATGCCAAGTCAGCACACTGCCTGCTGGAGTTGGAAGATGCTGACCCATATATTGTGTTGTAGCAGCGCCTTCCTTCCCTGCCCTCCTCTGAGGGCACTGCTCCTGGCTCGAGTGCCGTAGTGCTGGGACTTGACGCTGGGCAGTGAGTCTCTGCAGCCACAAACTGAGCAGCTGGAACTTAATCACTCCAGCTATCCTTAATTAAGCCTTAATTAATACCCCTGTCTGCTAGCCAAGTTAGCGTTAGCCCAGTCCTACAGATGGTGAAACTGAGACGCAAGGAGGTTAAGTAACTTGCCCAAGGCTGTGCAGTGAATGGTGACAGATCTCGGATTAGAGCTGGCGAGTTCTTGGCTCGCAGTGGCTCTCGCGGTCTGCTGGACCGTGCTGCCCAGCCGGCCGGTTTGGTCATGCATGCTGCTCGCATCGGAGCTCTCCCAGCCAGAAAATGTTGTCTCCCATCTCCAGGGGAAAATCTGTCGTCCTCTCAGCACAATCAAATCATTTAATGTTTTGGGGGTTGGTTTTTTTTTTGTTTTTTTTTTTTTAATTGATTTAGTTTTAGCTGTTACTTCAGCTTCTCAGGTGATTCCCCCAATCCTTCCAGGATCACCAAGCTGATCGTAAAGGATACTTTTTCATTTGTGCACTACCTGGAAAGCCCAAAGGTGTGGAGTAGCTTTCATTGTTCGCATGGTATTTGAAAGCCTTCTCTGCATTGTGCCACTAATGTGAAGTCACAGGCTAGCTGAGGAGCAGTTCTTTTTATATACCTTATGGTCAGTAAACAGGTGCTTTGCAAGTGGTGGGTGGTGCATCCTATCATCATAGGAGATACCGACACAAATACTGGTCTTACACAAGAAGCTGTTATTTTTCAGAGATACGTTGTGCTGAAAAGGTTACTTCTTCCTCTTCCAGGCAGTTACATTTTTCACCAGTTAAATTCCCGACTCACTCTGGAGATGCGTTCCTCCTCTGCCGTTCCAGGGGAGGCTCCATCAGCTGGCACACGATGCTTTCCCCAGCCCCGTCGTACCCCATCTCTCCATGGCACAGTGAGACCCCAGAGTGCAGCAGACCCCTTCCATCCTCTCTTTTGCAGAGAGACCCTGGTGGTTCCCCACCACCAGCATCCCCACCCCGTTTTGCCACAGTTGGTGTGGATGACTCGGGCAGCAGGAGCCCTGCCCCAGCTGCAGTGTGCAAAGGAAAGCCTGGGTGCAGCCTCCGCAGAGTGGCTCCAGCTGGGTTTTCTGCAAGCTCTCAGCCAGCGAGGTACTGTAGCTCTCAGCCACGTTAGGGTCTGCCCCACGCTTGTGGCGAATGCCTTGGGCAATGCTGTTTGAGGATGTTGGGGTGCACCCCACAGACACTGGAGAGAGGCACCGTTGGCCCTCGGATTTCACACTGTGAAGCAACTTGTTCATGTGATAGTCTACTAAGGATTAAAAGGCCTAAAAAAAAAAGTTAGATATTTGGTTATGTGATTGTAACGCCATGGATGGATGACGAAGAGCAGAACGCAGCTCCTGGCTACCAGGCTTTCACTGCAAACTCTGCTTCAGATTGTTTAAATGTTTTTCTCTTTCGTTCCGCATGTTGTGCATCTCCAGACTTCCAGCTTCCTGCCACGACGACAATATGAAATGTCAAAAGAGAAAGATTATTCCTACAGTATCTCTAGCCCAACTGGAAGCAGTAAATGCCAGAAATGTTAGGCAAACGCCTGTTCGGACTAGGCTGCCAGCTTCGTTTTGCCGGCCCAAAAGGTTCAGGTAGGTTGAGTAAGCTTTGGATGAGAACCCATGCTTCTGGGCGCTTACCTGAACCGAACAGCCAAACTGTTTGAGATCTGCCCGTTGCTTCTTGAGACCAGATGTAAACCCATATTGTGCTTGCAGGGATGGAGGGAGAGCTGGCATGCTTGTTTATGCATACTTAACAGTTACGAGGGTATTGAGTACTATTATTTAGCAATATGCTACTAGTAGAACACAACTTGAAAATAAGAAATCAGAAATACTTCTTTTAATCTACTTCGTTCTCTGTTCAGCTGATCAGCGTCGAGTAAATAATTCAAATATTTTCCTTTGAGGAGTTCTTTATGAAAGATTTGACCATGAAATCCTTAGACCGGTTCCATATTTAAAATTATTTGAAATAGTCTTTGATGCATCGTTCTGGGGTTTTCCTTTCTTTTTGGATTGCGATTATTGCCAAATTTTGTGGTACTGGATTTCTGTATTATCCCGTGCTTTAGTTTCCTTTTCTGCATGTGACGGTTACACGATTACCCAGCACAGTATAAACTGAAATTTAGAATTGAATGCACAGTTGGAAATTATTTACAAGCTCAAAATCTGTTGCTGTCTTATTCCTCAATGTTAGCTACAAAACCTGAATGCTTGAATGTTTGTGGAAAGTGGCAACACAAGCTTTGTAAATATCGTTGAGCTGAGTCTGAATCTTGGCTTTCAAATTCAAGAAACCATTTTCCCTCCACTCTCTCTCTCGCTTTAATTTCTATTGTGGTCCAGATTTACAGAGGCTTTGGGTTTCTCTGTAAGTCTGATTGCATTTACCCTACTGTAGTTTTCTGTCTTTGCAATCCATAAACGTATTCTTAGGCCAGCAAT
>NW_009260430.1:2070874-2075276 GCF_000687185.1 Egretta garzetta | reverse complement strand
GGATTATTCTGCCCTTCGGCAGGTGGAAGTGCAGCTCTGTTTTCCACTTTCGATCCACGACAGCTCCTTCGCCGTGTAATCTCAGCATGTAATAACACAGCCACGTCAAGGGAACCAATAATATTTTCTATCCCAAAAATAAATGCATAAACAAATAAAAATCTCTATCTAAGAGCTTGGGATGGAAGGAAATACAATATCGAAGAGAATTAAATTCAAACCTCAGGTACGCTTCAGGCATTTCAGGGCAAAGAATCGCTTTGTTCTGGGTGGGACTTCAGGGAAGCAGAAGCCATCATTTGTCATCGTCAACCCCTGGATTGAAGTTTAGAGGGTCTGAAAATGTTTTCAGAAGGAAAGTGGTACCATTGCTAGTTTGGCAGAGCAATAAAAGGAATACTCAAATGTACCAATTAAAAGGTGTGAATGGCATTTTTATGGCTTTGTTCTCATGCAGACTTTCAGCAACAAATGCATCCTGTACTGTAAGCCTGCTTTGGTCTGAAATGATTCACTCTGATTTATATTCTTTAATTAAAGGCTTTTAACATTTAATTATATTGGGAAAATAGCATTGGTGCTGAGGTCAGTTTATTGCACAGGAAATAAGCTTATTTTTATTTTCTAGGCCATGATTGCAAAACAGAACTTCAGAATACCCCAAGTGGGCAAACCTCCCAAAATGTTAGGTGTGCAGAATTGTGCATGCACTTGCACAGCTTGCGTAGCAACCCAATTATTGCACTTACCTGCTTTGCATGCATAATCACATTAATTACTTGGGCAAGCTAGCTATGCATTATGCATATTTTTACAATCACTGGTTGTACTGTACGCTTGTAAATATAACTGAGCTTTTTCTAACTGTAGTATGTAATGTAATGAGAAAATTATCTGTGGAGTGGTAAAGTGGTAGCTTCTGTATTGCCAGGAAGGATTTCCAGCATGCAGCAATTCTAGCTGTGAACATACCTGATTAAATTACATGAGTTTAGAATGAAAGTTGAATCAGTAAAAAGTGTTTTCATCTTCTTACTGAAGGCCAGAATTTTCAAGCTGGATGTTCAGCATTCTGTACCAATTTTTCTCTTCTTCATCATAATCCCCCCAAATAATATAAATAAAAGACTGCATAAAATTGGTACATGCTTAACAATTAAAAAAAAAAACAACCACCAAACAACTGATGACCCTCAAATTGTACAGTACTTTTTTAGCTTCCAGGAGATGGATGTATTCTGCAAGTCCACTTAGCTTTTTATCTTAAATTCTTGGATACAAGCCTACCCTTCCAAAACTCTCAACACAAAGCTATCTCACAGGTTGTCTTTATCTGCCTGCCAAAAACTGTTGAAGCAGAAAGGGGAAAAGATGAGGACTGCAAAGAATCCACGCTTCTTCTGTCACTCAGAGGTGCCGGGGTGGCTATCGTTTCTCTTCCTGGCACTGTTGTCTTTCTTACCTTTGCTGCTATTGATCCTTGCTGGCCTCCAGTTTTTGTCTTGATTAAGTATGCAATTTGCATATTGGTGCAAGACTTTTTCATTCATTAGATGATGTCACGATTTCCAGGCACTGCATATGTTGCATTGCTAGGTAGCACTTAGCAATGTTTGGATCCCCATCTGTTACCTCAATTTGGCACATTGTGCCTGCACTTTAAACTCTAAAATGTTATGACACTGTTTCCTACGTTTCTGGGTGCCAGGTGGATTGGAGCCATTCCTCGAAGGATGTGCGTGTACGGTGTAAAGGAGTAAATAACTTGGAATGGGCATTTGTCCTTGCTGTGAAGGGCTGGGGGTGTCATTGTTCAATACCCAGCACAAGCAAAGCCAGCTGCTTCCCAGAGTAATACTCCAGCTTCATGTTAATTATTTACTGAAAAGATGACAGCTATTTGGACATTATTCACTGTGGTCGCGTTTATTTCGGTAAGCTGCACGCGTCTCTCGTAGCAGAGATACTTTCCCATTTCTGCATCTCAGCACATTGCAGAAGTACATGGTTGTATTAACGAGGGAAACTCCCCGCAATGTCTCTGCTTGTTTGATAATCCCCCCGCAGCCAATTTGTTGTGTATGTCTGTTCTCCATGTAAAGGTGCGAGAACTACATCCCTCCTTGTCTTTGCATCCTTTCTGTCAGCTGAACGCTTACCTTAGCTTTGAAACGGTTCTCCCCCCTCTCTCTCAAGCCATCTTTGCCATTTCCCTTTCTCTAGATGTCTTCTGAGTTTGTTAAATCGTACAAGCCGTCTTTCTCCTTTTTTCTTCGCCCTTTTTTCCCTGGTTTGGGTGGAGGGTTGGGCCAGATGACCACTAGAAGTCCATTCCAACCTAAATTATTTGGTAGTGGGCTTTCTCTCGCGCTCTTCCTGCCTCTCTTCCCAATGCGAGTACGCCATGGGCACCACAGCAGCTCGCACGGAACCATAAGCACTGGAGTGGTGAAGTCAAAACAAGCATTTTAATGATTTTACACAAAAATTATGAAATCCCCTCAAAATAACTTCAATAACAGTGTCATAAATACTCGGTTCTGTCTGTAGTTCTAAAATTAATCCGAATTTAACTCTGCGTTGTGTTGGTGTACTTAAGAACTGGGTTGAAAGAACTTGAAACTGGAGGGAATAATACACTGGTTTGTAGACAGTGCAAATATTTCAGTCCTGACCCATTTCCAAAACATTATTTTTAGTGTATGACATTTCACATCACTTTGCATTGAGATTTGATGTGACAGTATTAATAAACTTAAAACAAGAAGAAGGAAAAAAAAAAAAAGGCATTTTTTATGGGCAAGTACTGCTTAAAACCCTATGGTCTGAAAGAGCCAAGGGTAGGGACCAGGAGAGCGGCACCCTCAGGGGCTGGCGTTTCCCATATGATACCTATAAAAAGATATCATGTAACAAGATGATGCATTTAACCAAACCTCTCAAAATCATTGTATAATTTAGCAGTCACCGCCTGAGGAGCCCAAGGGATCTAAGCACAAAGAACAGCGGAATAAAGCAGAATCCCATTAATGGAAAGGGCAACAGGGCTGGAAAAATGGAGCATTGTTTTTGATAAGCTGTTAGGTTTGCGCTAGTCTCACATACGTCTCCTGATGGCAGGGTGGTGACTCTGACCTGAAGGGCCTGGCAATTATAAAACCAGGCCTATCTGCACCCAGCAGGGAGAAGCAGCAAGAAAAAAAGACGCGGGCTACCGGGCAGCAGGCTGTAACGGTGAATGTACGGCTGCGCTGGGGGCGGCGGGTTTATTCCTCAGCTCTCACGCTTGCTCCGGGGCTGGGCAGGAAGGCAGGTTCCGATAATGATTTTTTTCACATATTTTTTCCAAATTTTCTTGCTTTTAAGTATCTTTGGTGAACTAGCTGCTGAGCAGGGCTGACTACAGCTTAGTAATGCAGTTGGACTCGGTAGCTAAAAGTTTATAGAGAAAAGAAGAGGGGCGGGAACAGTGCTTAGAGCTGACTGGGTGTTAAGAGTATGGCATCTGGCAAGGTACGCCTCTTGGTCTGTGTGTAACAGGCAAAGGTTATTTCATTTCATTTGTTTTAGCAGCCTTTCAAGTATTTGCTCTCTTGAGTCTAAACGATGCTTATTCCCTGTGTTCCAGATCATGATTGAAATGCAGCATTGAAAAATGGAAATTATTTGTCTTTTTCAGCATTCAGTGTTTTGCTTTTTTCCCCGAGCTTGCACTGCGTAGGTGTTCACTCTGCAGAGAAAGTAACGGAGCCCAGAAACTTGACTCTGAAAGAATTCTGCTTTCACTAAGAGTCTTTGGTTTGTTCTTGTTGCCCAATTAACCAAAGCTTTCTCCCCAAGAGTAGCCATCACCGTCACCAAAACCAGAGAATGAAGGCTTTATTGAATTGAAAAACTTACAATTTGGGCAACAATTGAATTGTTGTCATCCTGTTCTGTTTTATCTAAATGGTCATTACCTTCTTCATCCAATTTTGTGAGTAGGAAAGGCTGTGTGTTTCTAAAATGGATCTAAAAAGTGGGCGCACACGTGATGCTAAAAAAAAACCTGTTACAGTTTACAGGGAACAATCATAGAATCACAGAACCATAGAATGTTTTGGGTTGGAAGGGACCCCTAGAGGCCATCTAGTCCCACCCCCCTGCAGGGAGCAGGGACACCGCTAACCAGATCACGTTGCTCAGAGCCCCATCCAACCTGGTCTTGAATGTTCCCAGTCTTTTCCTATCTTCTTCTAGATGGTTGCAAAGGAGAAGGGACTTCAGTGCTGAGCAAATGCACGTTATTAGCTAGAGAAGAGGCCAGTATATCCAGCATTGTAGCATCTTTTTAGTTTGACTGTGAAATACCGATTTCTGTTTTCCTAAATTCCATTTGAATATTTTCCATGATCAAGTCAAA
>NW_009260430.1:2050182-2070834 GCF_000687185.1 Egretta garzetta | reverse complement strand
ATTCTTGACTGCTTGGTTGTTTCCTTTAACCTGACCAGACGTGTGTTTCTTGCTATGTGTGGGGAAGAGGGTTCAGGCAAGAATGTACCAAGAGATTTGAAGCTGGCTAAAAATATGACCAGCTCGAAATATGACTTGCTTGTCCCTTACCTCATTCCTTTCGAGAAAAACATTGCTACTCCCTGAATGATAAAACTGCACAGTCTGAAAAATACATTAGAGGATAGGAGGTTTTGGGGGTACCTGGCTGAGTATATAGTGGTCAAAATTTTGAAATTCAGCATCCATTGAAAATAATTTATTTATGTTTTTAAAACAAGGCCGCTGAAAATACAGAGCTAGTGAATATAAGCCATTATGAGATGTTTTTATTTGTTAATGGCATTTTTTTCTGTGTAACTGCTTTTGACTTCCCTATGACCTGCAGTTTTAAGTACAGCTTTTGTCTGGAGGCAATAGCGATAGTAAAGCAGTTCAGTTTCTGTCTCATGTAAGTACTGCACATTTAGAAACCACTGAGCCAAATTTAACCCTACTGGAAATTCCTAAAAGTGAAATTGCACTTTAGGAGAAGAGTGAGCTTTAGATGGTGAATTAGTGAGATAAACAAATGCCGGTTTCTCGGTGGGAAGAGAATGAGATGCAAGGCGAGGACAGGCACACCCCGTAGCAAGACATGATATGCAGCTATAGTCGTTGCGTCCCAGAAGGAGCGCTCGGAAGCACAGGTGTGAAAGCTCTGCAATAGCTGGAAGTTTATATCCCCTGTTGTGTCCTGGATGAAGTGCTATCCACGTTGCTGGGATTGCCTCTGTCACCTCCCTATCCCCGTCTTTATAAAGCTCTCTACAACCTGTCTCTCCAAGAAGCACCTGGGTAGGAACAGATTCACGGTTCAAGTGTGCTTGTGCCTACGTTTTCAAGGATGTGCACAACCTGCTTCTAAATGTATTGCAACCCATGGCTTATTCCAAGAGGTTTTTTTTCTTGTGGATTGCTTTTTTGTAGCACATAGGCAAATAAATTGCCAAATGCCCAGAAAAGTGCTGTGAGTGCAAGCGCGTAATTAGTTTTAGATAGGGCATTCATTAAAGCAAGTCAGTGAGTTCCTAAAGAACCGTGGGCCTGATGCTCAGCATCCTGAGCTGCCGTAGCATCCTGCCATCTCTACCCTGCATCTGGGAGAGGAACCATCTGCGAAAACGGCGTGTGAGCTTTCCTAAAGGTTGTGGGCGATGAAAAGCACTGTCTAAAAGGAAAAGGGTTGTCTAAAGTGATATACCATCTTAGGGACTGCAAGTGGTTTCAAGCCCTCTCTCCCTTACTTAGATCAGGTTAAATTCACTTTCTATCTTTAAGTAAGCAGGAACTGAGTTTTAATTGTGGCTGCCTACGGGTCAGCTGCAGCTTGGGCTTGTGATTGATTGGGTGCTCCAGAGCAAGCCAAAATGAACACAGGATAGTCAGCAGGAGTAAACTCAGGCCAATTAGTTCCCAGTGCTATCGGCAATGCTATGGGAAATCCATTTTTTTATCAGTAAGACTGCAGCTTGCATCAGCAGTCTCCATTCCTCATAAGCAGATCATTGACTTATAAATTCTTCTGGTATCTTTGGGATGTTTTTATCCTCTAGCCTATTGCATGTACTAAATTTGAGGGGACATATCACTAGCTGTAGCAGTGGCAAGGCTAATATTTCCTTTCGGAATATTGTGTTATATTTCAGCTGAAATGGCAAATGCGTTTTTACGGTGTGTTTTGCTGTCACAGAATTGCGTATAAGAAACAGAACATGCTCCCACTGGCAGCCTGTGTTTCTCCTTCTGATTTAATGGGGTAAATTATCAAGGTTTCTAAGACTGGGCTGAAAATTGTGTTACATATTGCTACTCATTTAGAAAGCAGTAAAGCTTAGTAAATCAAGGCAATTGATTAAGCATCTATCCTAAATTATAACGGCGCAGATCTGCACGCGGGTGTCATTGGTAATGTGTTTATGGGATTGAGTATGCATTGCTGCGTCCTTCAATTTAAGTAGGTGCTGCTGCATAAGGAGTATGTATGAGACTCACCACTGCAAGTTGTCCTTACCAAACACAGGGCAAGAGTCCAGCCAGTAGCTGGAATTGGGATAGACCAGAACTGACTGTCAAACTTCTGGCACATCAGCCCATGCGATTAATTGCATGTTTAATGTCCTGTCTCTGCCGGGAAGTTGGCCCCATTCTGCAGCTATTTTCCAGCAGTCAGTCATGCAAGGCATACGAGGTAACCCGTCACCACTTACAGCGCCCATCTGAAGAACAGGATTCCAGCAAACGTTTTACTGGCCCGTGTAACCATTCTGATCTTCACTCAAAATATTTTTGTTTATTTGATGCTTTAAGCATCATCAATCTCTTTAAAAATGCTCGTTTGGGTTGTCTTTCTGAAAGTTTTGTCAAAAAAGTAGGAAAGGGGGCAAGGAAATGTGAATTGATGGTTAACCTTGTAAAGCATGAGAAATCCATGGGAAAATTGGAACCTCCTTGGTCTAGAGGAGTTTTAGAGCAGAGCAAATGATCGTGTGAAAACCATTTTAGCACATCACCGCATCTCATAAGAAATGCAGAGAGACCACATATATTGCATGTACACTACTGTACAGCAGCATTGATGTGCCAGTGTGCTTTTTTGAGTTACTCCTCCATAAATGGTTAAGATGTAAATTAGCAATGAGAAGAGTATTTACTGTTTGCTCATAGAAGAAGGTGCTTAATGCATGTGCGTTTGATGTGTTTTCCAAGGAAGCTGAGACTTAGGGGCCAGCACACCGACGTGGCTTTGGGCAAGCGTCTTGCAAAAGCGAGCCAAGTCATAGGAAAAGATCTCCCATCTGCACGTTCAAGTGCATAGGTTTTTATTTTTCTGACAGCTCCATCATTTGTTATCTGTGCCGTATTTTTTTTACTGTAAAATGGTGCTGTTTCCCTGTGATCAGCCACTTGTTTTGTAAGGGCTGTCTTTCATCAAATAAGTGTACACCATCAAACACAGGGGGCCCGATCCACGTTGGGATGCAATCGTATTGCTGCTAACAATAAGATACACAGCAAGATTTATTCTTTTAATGAAAAGAAATGAATCCAGCAACAGTTTAAGAGGAGCAAATGCACCTTCATGCATCATCAAGGGACATTTGTATTCTAAATACTGATAGATGGGCATTTGAAGTAAAAAGGTATTTTTTCCTTATTATCAATCACTGTCAACTGGAGCTGGATGACATTTCCTGTGAGTTGAATTAAAGCAAGGACAAGCAGAAAGAGGGTTGAGGGTTTCTTCCTGAGCGTGTAGATTAGACATGTTTGCATTCACAAATCCTTTAAACAAAGCGCTTCTTGCGCTAACATTTTCAAGATGTTCTGTAGCGTAATGATTTGCCTCCGGTTACTCAAATTACAGTTTTAATGCAATGAAGTGATAGCAGTAAGCGCTAGTTATTCTGCATCCCTGGTGGGGTTTCACAGCCAGAGAATACCTGGCCTGTTTGTTGTCAGGGTTATTTGGTTTTGAATGAAGACAACTGTGAAGATTCACCCCTTCCCCATTACCTTTTATCCCGTCGTGATGAATCTAGGACTTCAGATTGTAGGGAATGACCCTGGAAGTTAAATTCAAGTAGACTGCATGCTTTAAGTATGTGGCTGTTCTATGACTAATTTATGCTTTAATACTTTGCTTTTATCACAAACGCTGGTGTGAAAACAGGGAGTAAGATGTTAACAAGAGACTGTCTTGTTTTCTGAATCTCCTGGTAATGTCTCAATTCAGGCATTTAATTCAGGTGGTTTTCCTTTATGATACAAATAGGAAGCAGGGGAGGAAGGGCGTATTTTTGACCACTGGCCATGAAAAAAGTTTTTCTCAGAAGAGAGTTGTGTGGGAGCAGCATGCATCTTAGGTTCTGCTTAAGTGTTGGTTTGGGTCGAGTAATGTGTAGGCCCGTGTCAGCTCTCTAAGCACAGGTAGATATTTTATCTCAGTACTTTTAAAAAGTGTCTGCTTGACATTTGGCTCCAGAGATGATATGTTTTTGTTTACCCAGATACCTTGGATATATTCATGGCCAGGATGCCTTCCCTGGCAGGTCTGTGCTGCCGAGTAACTGCAGATACAGGAACCTAATTGCTGTGTTTTCTCTGGCTAAACCCACACCTCGGATAACCCCTTCAACAGTGCTGGTGCTTGGAAATGAGTCGTCACATAATCCACATTCTTGGGTAACCAGATAAAATCAGAAGCAGAGGAGCTACTACAGGAAAGGGCAGGCAGTGCACGATGAGAAACTGGAGGGCTTTGGGGGGCAAGATGGCTCTGTGATAATGTCCCCTGGTGTGGCGGGGGCCGCTGTCTCAGTTGCGGTGGGGCTGGGGGTCAGATAACCCGGGGGCATACAGGAGAACACGTGGTGCTTTTCGTGCCTCTTGCTTTCTTAGCCTTTTCACTAAGATTGAATAGTACTTAGGTACTCCTGCTAGGCATTGGCACTGTTTTTTAGATTTAAACAAATCTATAGTATGTAAAAGCTTCAAACCAGTGAAGCAATCTCCATGCAAGTGGAACTTAGCTCAGTTTCCCCATCGTAATGTCTCTGAAACGGAAGCGTAATGCTTATTTTCCATGCGCTTGTCTTGCCTCCCTCGTAGGCAAACCCCTTGCATTTCAGTCGTTCCAAGTCCAACAGTGCCAAAATGTATTTTTGTGAAATAAAATGGCTAATTAGATCACATAAACTTTCAGAATGTAAAAAATAAAACTGTAAAACAAGCAGCTGTGCACTTGAGGTTCATCCAACCCCTTCTGCACAAGTTGCATTTTGATCAGCACAGAGACTGGGAGTTCATGGCATTCACCCTTTCTGTGATCCAGCCTCAATGACATTCTTGAGGAACTGCCGCCTTTATAAGAATCGAGCATTTAACTTTGTTGAGCAGAAGCCCGGTTGTAGGAGTTTTTCTGTAGCACCTTCTTGTAAACATCAATACAAATTCACCTCTCTGTACTATGCAGAATGATGTCCCTTTAAAAAATGTTATTGCAGTCATGTGTCTCTAAAGGAACATACCATGCAAAAGGAGAATTCGGAACTTATTCTCTTTAATATGGAAAGGAAAAATGCTGCCACCTTTCTTTGTGCAAGTTTCCTGTTGAGACCTGATTTGCAAGGAAGAAAAGGAACATCTTTCCTTGACTGAGGAAGTCTGTTATCTGGCATATATTAAATAACTCTTTGCCTGACAGTGAGTATTCATCATTATCCCTGCATTCCCGCTAACGCTGAATTGTGCCTTGACTTCCAAAAAACACCTGCGTGCTCCAAAACCAAAGGGGCTGAAGCCCATATGAGGGAGACTGCTCCATGCTGCCTCTTGGCCATGCAAGAGCTATGGGCCACAGTTGGCGTTGCGTGCTCTGTTGGCCCAGACCACTGAGCCAGGAGGGATCTCCCATGAATAGGTGTGCTGGCAGGACAGCTTATAGCTGAGCAGCTCCCAAATTCAACTGGCCCAGGGTTAGACACAGCCGGGCAGCAGCGTGGTGCTTGGCTGTCCTCAACAAGCGGTTGGGAGGGTCTTTGCACAACTTGCCCACCTCAAATGCACAGCAAATTTCTTAAAATGCACTGAGGTCTCAGCATGTGCTACCCGAGCCCAGCATTTCTCTTTTCTTTTCCTGATGTTTATGTCCTTTGCTGAAAAATGATTTCTGTCTCTTAGAGTTTGCATCATCAATATTTGCATTTGTTTGTAAAACTATTAAAAAACAAATAGAAAAAGAATATTGACACACACAAGCAGTTATTATACTGAGAGGGGAAAAATAACTTGAAAGATCCAGTTATTAGTGTCAGGATTTGACTTTTATTTTTTTAAACAACTTCTCTTCCGAAATTATGAGTAGATGGCAGCAATAATTAGAGACTTCTTACATTCACAGTGCAATCAACAAGTCACTTGTGTAGTCTTCCTTGCCATTTTGAATGGTTTTAGAAAGAGAGAAAATTATGTGTTTAGAGAGATACATGTATAATATTATGTATTTGTGTTTAATGTCTGCTAATCTCCATACTTCTCAGAAAAAAACCAAGTTTTTTTCTGAACTGTTTTCTTTTGAGGCGGTGGATTTTTGCTTCTGACGTAGAACATCCCCCTGTGTTTTGCAGCTGTTATTTTTTACCATGTATTTATTCCTATTCACTGATGATGTGGTACTCCGAGACCTATGCATGTAAACTGCTCCTGAAAACACTCTGTGCTCACAAGTCCTATTGAAATCAATGTGAGAATAAAGAAGAAATACTTGCCAATTTGAGCTCTGGGTGCTTACAAATACAGCTGTAGCGTGGAAAAGATTATAAAAGCTCAAACATTTCTGCTTCTATAGTTCCACAGAAATGTGCCATACTGTGGGGATAAAATCTATACCTCAGCATAACTGTCTCAGGTAGATAATTAATATTATCATCATCATTTTACAGATGGCAAAAAAATGGCAGCGGAGGAGCTGTAGTTTCCCCAAGGCAAAAAGGCACATTCAGAGCTGATGCTGGAATTCAGGTTGGCTTGATCTCTGCTCCTCTTTGTGGAGTTCTCTAGAGCCGATGCCGAAGCAGATGCTGTGCTTAATTTTCATGTTCTCTTTCACTTGAGTGAGGAGCACAGTTGCTTCTCAGCTTTTTACCTCGTTAGTGAGAAGTGAGAGATATTTCCACCGGGCAGTTCAATCCGTTCAAAATCTGAACTGCCATTTTTCTCTTCGTTGACTTCACAAGCAACCAGTGTGTCCTTCTGCTCTTTTAAAAGTGTTTTGGCATGAAGTGCATGGAAATTTCAGACCTGAGGAAGAAAATGAAGTTTGACTTAACTATCACAGATACTTTGGAGATGGCAAAGTTTTCCCCAGAAATTGCAACCTTTCCCGAACCTTTCATTTCAATTAAAATGAGGAATGTGCAGTGTTAGTGCGATACTCATCATCCTGGCTACCCCACTGGCACAGGCATGGCCGTGTGATGTGAGTATCCCAGGGTTGTGGCAAGGTCTTTGCAATTTGTGGTGGTTTGTCCCGGGAACATCCATCTCCCTGAGAATAGTGGCATCAGGCTGGTTGGTCTCCTGGTGGAGCCTGCAGAACAGGTTCTTTGTGCTGGTAGGACACATGCTGTTGAAATAAATGTAAGGGCTGGATAGTCTGATCATAAAATAGAAAATTGCTGTCCCAGTTACAGTATGGTCCTTCCTCGTTCTCAATACCTGGAGGGGTGCTGCTGTCGGAACAGCAGGTAAGAAAAAACCACAGGCAAATATCAAACTCTTGTTGGAAAAATAAGGGCAAGAGACAAGAAGTTGATTTTCCATAGATTTCACACTGAGACAGTCTCGAATAGAATGTATTTCTCAGTATGTTGGGACTAATAAGAGCATTTAGTTATTTATACAGAAGAGCCGAGAGTGGTTCACAAAGAAGAATAAACATTAAATTACCATAATTCTTCTTTCTTTCTTTACAATAAAATGCGTAAAGGAGCTCCAAGAGCCCAGGAAAAAAGACCCAAGAAAATTTTTAGTTCAAATGAGAGCAACAGATTTCTTCCCAAGCAAAGATTTCAGAGAAAATACCTTTTAATATTTAGGCCTTGGAAAGCAAACGCATTCCTTTGTCATGGTTGGCTCAGCAATCAAAAAGCACATAGCTTTTGCTGTGAAAGTGTCCACTCTAAGTTACGTTAGGGTTTTTGTTTTGGGGTACAGTGTTATAGGGCCAGAGTTCAATTGGAGTTTTGTCTATGTGAAGGGACTCTAATGATGGAATTTATCTTCAGCCTGAGAGCTGGTTGTATTTCATACAGTCAGTGTTCAAACATTTATTTCAATCTTAGCCTTCATTTTTGTTATTGTCCCAGTGAAAGGGAATCTGCAGGCACTGAGCACTTCTGCTTGGCCAGTGACATACTTCTTCATGTGTCCAGTTCATATGGATCAATAAGAAGGCTTTCCTGAATGTTAAAGACAGCAGGCTGGAACTTTAGGTTATATTCAGCAATAGAAGAGGGCAAGGAATAGAGATTATTGGTGATGGGTCAGAGAGTTCCCTAATGAGCACTTTGGTGGAAGGGATGCTTTGAAGCCAGAAGTAGAGGAGTACAGTCCACATTAACTTATGCAACCTGGTGCTGTTCAAGAGAACACAAATGGACAAATGAGCCTACTTTGAAAGGTAGCCAAGATTTTCTTTCCTCTTTTTGAATAATCCCTTGATGTGTTGGAGAAAAAGAAACAAGGGAATAATGTGTTTTTAATGTAGCAAATGTTGTGCGGGAAGAACGGGCTATGACATGATTCAACCTAAAGAAATAGGCACAAATATCCACCATTTCCCTGATAAGCATTAACCCAACCATTAGACAGTATTTTGAGTTGAGGGTGGGAGAATATATTGTATGAATGTAGGTTAAATAAGTAACATACACTATCATTGTTTTCGTTGTTTGTACAGCTCCTAGCACAACGAGTATATGAGGTGGCCTCATTAGTAGTACTGCAATAGAAATAATAAATCATGTTAATAAAAGAATTTTAAAGTAGAAGAAATAAAGAAACAACAAACTTGCAGAATGCTAAATTATTCTTTGTTTTCATTACATTTTTAAATGCACAAAAAAGCTGAAGGTATTTGAGTCTTTTAATCATAAAGCATTGTCAAGACAACCAGGGTAATGTGTATCTTTGATGGCTGCCTTTAATTGTGGAGGGGGGGGCGAATCAAGAAACCCTCTCTCCTTCAGGAGTACAGACAATAGTACTAGCAGAATAGTTAAAAATATTTTAAATTGATTTTTTTCACTGTTTAAGAGACATTAGACAGGCTTCTTCAGCAAAGTGCAGGCTTCAAGAGAATGAGAATAACAGGAACTCATTTAAATTCCAAATGCATCCCTGTCTGTGTAACCAGCTTGTTGTTGTACTCTGCAGAATTGTTCGATGTGGATTAATATTGTTGACTAAATTTACAGAGTGCGGGGGTGGGGGGGGGAGATTGAACTTCACTGGGGTCTGGATTTTCTCTGTTTCTTGGAAGGAGGGCAATAGATGCAGATTATTTGTACATAGAAGGGAAAATGAAAAAAAAAATCACTGACTATTTGCTAGGGGCAGAGAGAGGGCACAATTTGCTTTAAGTGATATCTCCACATTTAGCTACGGGAGGAGCAAGTGCTTGGGAAAAACCACATGGTGCTCAAAGCTCTCTCTTCCTATTAAAAAAAAATAAATCTGTCCACGCTCAGCAGTCAAGATGGAACATTAATTAATGCAATGCCGAAATCACTAGGAACAAAACTGAAATTAATCCCTTAAATATGCTATTTTTATTCCAAGACTTTAGCCTCTCTTCCCAACTTGCATGTGTTTCTCTGTCTCCAGTGAAAGTGGAGCAAATGTATGAATGTTGGCAGCATGAAGACCTCCTCGTAATCCCCTGTCTCTCCAGGGGACAGAGAGCACTGAGCCTCAGTTTCTTTCCAAATGAGCTTCAGCAAGAGCTGCTTCACGAGGGCTCCAGTGCTGGTGATCGAGTATTTGCTGACTGCAGCCAGCTACAGCTGGGCTTTGTGGATTAGTTGGGAAACTTCTTCAAACTTGGCTAGTCAAATGGCTCGGTGAGCCAGAACGGTGTAGCATTACCATCAAAGTGATGAACCCAGCTGATTCTAGAGTAAATAGACTACAAAGTGTAGGTGGGACTTCAGGAACACTAGGCATATCTGCTAATTATTTTAATTTCTTATTGCTCACTGGAGCCAGATCAATTAAGAGGAGAAGGTGATAGTAATTACTGTCTGAGATGTAGACTACATAATTCCTTCTGGGTTGCAAGGAAGGAGGGGGGTAGTCAGCGAAACTGAAGGCACCCCGAAGGAAAAGCTTTTCTGCAGTGTCTAATTAGTCTGTGGAGCTCACTGACACACAATATCGTTGGGAAGTTTCCAAAACCTATTTGGCCGGAGCAGTAGGGACAGGGAAGATTAGCAAACAGTTATGAGCAGGTGAGTTGCTGAAGCCTGGTTTCCTGCTGGGGCATCTCTTGGAGCTGCCTTCTCCAGAGCCCGTGCTCCAACGGCCGCACTGTGCGTGGCTGAGCGTTGATGGGGACTCTGTCCCGGAGGGATTGCTGGGAATATGGTTGGAGCTGAGCTCACACTGCAGCTTTCCTCAGTGGATTCACTAATACAGTTTCTCCCCAGCTGTTTTTTCTGGAATTTGTTGGAAAACAAAGTTCTTGAGATCTCTGTCTTTCTGGCAAATTCAGCTGAAGTGGGGTAAAAGTTTCTGAAGTTACATGGAGGGGAGTGAGTAAGGGTGGCACATAGGCATAGAGATTCTTAAAAATTGTTTCTTTGAGAAATGAGGCTAAAGCACCAAATAGTCATACCTCCAGGGAAAGACATAATCTCCTGCTCTGGTAAATCTGCAAATTTTACTTAGTGGTCATGAGGATTATGCTAGATCATTCCATGACTGCCAAGAACCAACTAGTTTGAACTTTGATCCGAATTAGACATTTCGAAAAAATGTCACAGACACGATAACGAGAGATGACTGTAGTACCCTGGTCCTGTATGACAATTTCTCTTCCTCCTTATTAATATTCCTGGTAAATCTAAAAGTAAAATGGGTAAGAGAGCAAGAGGGAGAAGACATGAGGCAATGAAGTTTACATAAGCTATAAAAACAGTGCCCTCATGCACTCTCTCCATCGCGAAAGCCTTCTATGAAATAAAAATCCACAAATGCAATATTTAGCCCTCAACTTATTTTATTTACTTTTTGGAGTGCAAGGTTCTTCCCATCTTTTAATTTCTCCAGTTGCAATATTACTTTTGTGACTGTTAACTCCAGCTCTCATGCTTTGTGATCTGCTGGTAGGAGTGAGAAGTAATTTGTTTTAAAAAGAAAAGAAAAGCAATGTAGATCTGTCATCTCTAGGTTGCTTCAGAACTGATCTGTAGTGTGGAAGCCATGAGAACTTGAGAATTGCTTTGGGTTTTCGTGCTTCCCATGTCAAATCTGATTCGTTCTCATTCTCTCCTCAACTGTTCCCACAGGTTTTTCTCCTGTAGTGGAGTGCAGGCTTTGGCCATCAGTTCCACAGCTGCTTCCAGTTTGCTGCAGATGTGGTTCTGGTTACAGAAGTGTCTGGGAAAGCTCTGGGGCTATGCAATGTTTCTTCTGGCACCCTTGCTCCAAGGGTCATGCCAGCACCGTAAGTTATATTTTGACTTGTTGATGGACCAGATCTCCATGAATGTGAGGGAAGTCTCTCTAGATCAGTGGCCGAAGTTGTCCCTGGTTTTTTGTGCATGATGGCAGTCATTCCTCAATGACTGTGGCAGTACTTCTTCCTAAGCTTGCTATTCAGCATCCTTTTTTCCTTCACTTTCTTCCTTCTACTTTACAGTTGCTTCCAACAAAAAACTTTCTCCATCTTTCTGGCCAAAATGAAATTCTGTCTTTGTTGCCATTTACTTGCGTGGTGCCACGAAGGAAGGACAGACTTTCAGCTTCTGCACTATCTGGAAGGAAAGGAGACCAGGCTAATGGTCATTTAATTAGCTCTTCCCAGCAGATGCTAATGTGCCCAGAAATAACGTGGCACAAACACAGTTTTAATGAATGAAGAATGTGGAACAGCTTTTATTATAATTTTTAATTTGCTTTTGAGTTGAGCAAGCTGAATGAATATCCAGAAGCATTTCTCTCTATTTGTCAACAGGTGAATGCCCTCTGAATTGTTAAGGGCAACATTTTGTGAGCAGAGAGATGTTAGCCTCAGGTGTCTTGGCTAAATTGCAATTTGGGTAATTCTATTTCACCTGCCTAAATTCCCCCTGTAGTTTCTGTTGGATGCAAACCTCTTCTCTGCTTCTGCCCTGCACTGCTGTGCAGTCGTACCATCCACTATTAAACAGCTGCTGCCCATAAGTAGCTGAAACATTTTGGGATCCTCTGGGATGAATAGCACTGTATAAATATAAAATGATACCATTATCATGTTTGAAGTAAGATTTAATATAAACAAGCGATTGTTTCACTAGATGGTGCTCAGCTGAGTTATAGCAGCTCAGGGGCTCTGGGGAAGCAGTGGAGTACCAGCAATCCTTCCCACATATCACTGTATCTATGAGTTTTTTCCAAGAAGGGAGTAAGGCAAGAAAGCTTTTCCCCCCCTTCCAGCTGATGAAGGGAACGATGCCTCCGAGGCACTGGGAGCGAGCGAGCCAGCTGCTCTTACCAAAAGCAGAGCCCACAGACTTAGGCAGTCTCAGGCTAGGACACTGCTCACTGCAGGGGGGTTGGACTAGATGACCACTAGTGGTCCCTTCCAACCCTAAACATTCTATGATTCTATTCTATGATCATGAAACATTCTAAATCCATCTCTTCCCCATCATCTGGAGGTGAGCTGGTAAAGGTTTTTTCTACCTCTGCAGAGAGGTTTATTACTGCCTTCTCTGTTTTCAATGGGATAGAAAAGTATGTCCATGAGAGAGCCTATCTGGTTAACAGTTTCTCTCTAGTTAGCTGGTACGTTTTTCAGGTTGTGGGGTGACTAGCGGGAAGGAGCCGTTCCCCTGGATGCTCCCATAGGTCAGTCTGCATAGCGGCTGTTGAGTTACCGCACAGCGCTGTCGCAGTCATGACCCGGCGGTCAGCTTCCAGACACCAGCTTCTCTTATTTCTTGAGATGTGTCTTCCCACAAAAGTTCAAAATGTCACTCACTTTACACTAATGAGGGGAAATTGTGTTGTAATCTGCGGACAGGGATTTGCTTAATGCGTACAGGCAGTTGTGCTGGACAACACCCAAGCTTTGCAAACTAAACAGACTTTTCAATAAAAATCCGTTTTGCTCACAGCATACTCGGTTTAACACAGTAGGTGCCATTAAAAATGTGCCATTTAGTGACAGAATCATTAATATTTTTAATGGTATTTTTGATAATTCTCCATTCCAAGCATTAGTGAGGATGCAAATTCCATCAATAATGGCAAAGGGAGAGTTATTAAGGCGCTGAGCTGCACATCAAATAAATTGGTCATTTCTAGGTATTACAGGGAAAAAAGGAAGTGCTAAATACATAGCCAGGACAGCAGAGGTGGAGACGGAGGTAGGTGTTTCGCAGTGGCACGGCCACACGCACCCTCTGCCCCAGAGGTGGGAGCTGCTGGAGTCCAACCTCCTGCACCTTCTGGCTGTGGAGCAGATGCAGTGTGATCCTGGAGTTCCCGGCTATAACTGTGCCTGTGACTCATTACCCAAAGGATTTGCGAGGATCCCTTGCAAGAATGTAGCCTATGCAACTTCACTATAATATTTTTATTGAATAAATGCAGTATTTAAAAGATTACCCTCTGTGTTTCCGATGGAAACCTCCACTTCAAACAGCTCCTCTTTGTTGCTTACAGGAACACCAGGAGAATCGCTAGATTTACCATCTCATTATCACCTTCATGGGGATGCTTCTTTTCTATTAGTGTTTTCATGTTGCCCGACTGAAAAATGAGAAATAAGTATATAGAGACCTCTGAACAAAAGAAACCATGCGATGGATTCTCAGCTCAAGTCTAATATTTAACTGTGATTGTAATCAGTGGAGCTGTGTTGATTGACATCCCCAGCGAATCTGGGCAGGACTCTGGGTGGCTGCTGTGGCTTATCGTCGACTCTCTGAAAAGCTTCTGTTTCTGAATGTCTGATTTTTAGCATCAAGTGCCCTGCAAGGTGCACACTGCTTCCCGATGTGTCATCTTCTGAATCACTAAGAAACCTCTCTAATAATAACTGAGTTACCTCATCAGCTAACACAAGTTCAGAGCAAAACATTGCAGGTTTAGTGTCATAAAGCACGCCTTTCTTAACGAAGCTCCTGTCGTGCACTCCATGCCCCATTTACCATTTATCAGAGGGGAGTGCTTAAATCCCTTGGTGTCGGTCTCCGAATGAGGTGGCTAAGTCAGCAGCCCGTTCTCCCCAGGTGTCCTGCGTAGCTGGTGCAGACAGAGATGCTCCTTCTGTGGGTGATTCAGCAGCTTCCAGGTGAGCCTGTCTCTCTGCTTTATAGAGGAGCACAGGCAGATGTCTACAGCGGGTGGCAACGCTCCTGGCGCGCGTAACAGTATTTCTGTCTGTGGCTTCTTGCCTTGTCTCTATCACCGGCGTAGCTTCTGCTGGTGCTCATGCTTTTAAGGACCGTGAATGCTTTACATACCGGCATTTTACTGCGATCTGTCACTGGGAGGTTGCAGTCTTGTTCACCTAATGATTTTCTACTGATAATTACTACTAGTATTTTATGCTTACTGTTTTATGCTACCACATAGGGATAGAGTCCTACAGTGCTAAGTACAATGCAAACCGCAATAAGAAATAGGTGCCTAGATGAAAAATTGAAAAATGTAGGATGAGGTACGATCCATCATTGTAATAGGCAGGAGGAGTAGGTGACCTTACGGTGATAATTAAATGTGATGGGCAGGATGCAACCTCCAACTCCCAAATCTGAAACAGCAGCAAACGTTTACACCCATACTACGCATGCGTGGACAGCAGCAAGCACTGAAGGAGTATTTACTATTTCAGCTGAAATGGGGCTGTGCTTGTCAGGTTGATGTCTCAAGGAAGTAAAAAACTTTGCTGTGAAAAATGACAGAGAAAGGCTGTTTAGAGTTCAGTTTTAAGAATTGGCTGATTTCCTTTTGATCAGTCACTAGTTAAAGAAGGGCGTGTATTTCAGATTTATCTGCAAAGGAAGGCTCGAAGTATTCTTCGGTACAGTATGTTGTTCATACAGGAAAATGGAGCTTGGTAAATGTAGCGAATTAGCAAATGCAAAGGTGAAATTGGTGAGGTATCTTGAAAAACATAATAAAAAATAAAGAATGCTTATTAGCCTGTTTGCCACAGATTTACATAAGGCGTAAGTCTGGCTGCAGTTCAGCACCTTACCCAAACACCACATTTAATTCCTGCGTCAGGAAGTACAATTTATTTATAAACTGGGAACAGGTTGGTAGGGCGTTCCTTAATCGTGCTTGGGAAGTGGTGGTGGTAAATTTACGAAGTGTCTTGAATCAACATTTTATAGGAGTTACAACTGTCATTTCTGTAGTGAATAAAGAGCTAAGAGAATGAGGGGAAAAAAGACCGGTTAATTAGTTGTTGAAATCACCAGAAATGTTTTGCAGACTCAAGGCAGTGCAGTGATTTACGAAAGCTTACAGCTGTAAATATTTTGATGTATATATGTTTGTGTGTATATATATCTGCAGATATGTTCTTCGTTCAGATAAAGCCTTCTTCCCCTCCCATTCTCATCAGATCAAAGCATCATAAAATACATCCAAGGTTTGTCCTCATACAAGGTTAGTCCCATTACTTGAGATGGGGCTGTGATTCTCTACCATTGCTGTTATGTTGGCAGTACCTCACCAGTCTTCCCAGCTTTATTTTCCCCCTATGTTATGGAGCTCATTTTCTCTACACTCTGATGCACCCCGTGCTGCAGGAGGTACCAAGCATGTGACAGTCGCCAAGTCTTTCATCTTCAGTGTGATACGAATAAAATGGAGGGAGAAATAGGAAAGCTTTTCAAACAGAAAAAGCAGCCGCTGAGTCATTGTCTTCTCCAGGTGTGAGCGGGGCCTTCCTGAGAATTTCTGTGGACTTCAGGAAATCCAGCGCTGCCTTTAATCTGGCTGTTTGATTACGGTTACCGAGGCAAGCCTTTTAACTCCACTTTCCTGCAAACAGGACTTTTCTTGGCCTTTCACTACAGTCTTTCTTTCAGCAGTGTCTTTCCATTACCTGCTATCAGAGCAGGCTGTTTTAAAGAGCTGGAAACCTCATCTTCAAGTTAAAAGGGAATTTCAGATTATTTTACTGGTGCTAAAATTTGGCAGAGTTTCATGGGCCAGGATAACAAAAGGAATCGATCTGTGTAGTCAATAGGTCGTCTGCCCATTTCTCCCTGTTCGACGACGAAGCCTTTGCAGACAAAGCGGTCTGGTGAGCCTCAGCGTAACATCGTGCTCCCAGGCCTGTGTGATAGAGAATATAAAACAAATGCGCGGAGGCAGAAATACCGTACTGACCTCAGCATGATGCGGCGGTGTGCCAGAGGTCCCATTTCAGTGCTTCTCAGAGCTTTTTGCTCTAATACTGCTTTTAAACAAAGAGATCCCCATTATTTTTTGTCTCCTCGTGAGGCTATCAGTTGACCTCCAGCTTGCGGCTAACAAGACTGCTGTTTCTCTCAAGGGACTCAACCTACCTTGGCCATTCTGGCTGGTGTAATTCCTCACAGTCTCTTTCCCAAACCCTATTTGCTTTGAATTGGCCCTCCCTTAGCTCCAAACTGGTGTTCATCATTTGATCCAGCAGCATCTGGGCAAGCAGTTTAGGTGAGGAATGTGTTGGTGAATATCATGTGTAGCTGCCTAAAGACACGTAAATGGATGTTTGCCCCCTGGCTGCCTTGGGTTTTGTATGATAGCTCAAGAGATTAAGAGATGTTCATAAGTTGAAACTGGGAAATTGTGTGAAGTGGGGAATGTTGGGAGGAACCTGCCCAAGGTGGTGGATAGAAAACATTCCTATAAGTTTCTGCTCAACAAAACCAGCCTGTTTTCTGTGATCCTGTCCTGTAAAACGCTAGAAACATGTAGTCCCATTTGTCATTCCTAAACAGCTTGCTCTGATGGTTAAATGTAAGAAATAGGTATGACACCCAGCGACAGGACAAGGGGCAATGGGCACAAACTGAAGCGTAAGAGGTTTCGGCTGAATTATGAGGAAAAGCTTCTTTACTTTGAGGGTGACAGAGCCCTGGCACAGGCTGCCCAGGGGGATGGTGGAGTCTCCTTCTTTGGAAATATTCAAAGCCTGCCTGGATGATGTCCTGTGTAACATGTTCTAGGTGACCCTGCTTTAGCAGGAGGGTTGGACTGGGTGATCTCCTGAGGTCCCTTCCAACCCTTGCCATTCTGGGATTCTGTGTACAATGGCAGTCGGTGTAATTAATTACGTTACCTATGGCTACGAGCATAATTTCAAGAGGAATAGAAGTAAGCAGCATATAACACTTTGAGAAAGGGATCAGGGTAAATATTTTATCCAGTGGTTTATGTTGACAAGGGATCGGGCTTTGCTCTGCCCTCGCAGGGCTGGAGCAGCCGGTCCGTGGCAGCAGGAGTACAAACCTTGCCCTGGGCATGCCTGGAAAGTGAAGTGGAGACGCAGGTCAGGGCTGTTGGCCCGTCTTACCTGGTTTGCTAATTTGTCAGCCCAAAGAACCACTGTGGATGGCAGTTGTCCAAGTTACAAGCTAATATGTGGAATTACTTTGGAACCAGTGGGGACATTGCAGTTAGTTTAAGTAGGAGAAGCAACTTGCTCGTTGTAGGGTTAAATATAGAAGCAGTGCAGTGTTTTCATATTCCATTATTTATTGATTAATTCTTAAAAAGCTCACTTTAAACTTTGATGGTCATTTTAATGCTATTAAGTCATCAAGTAGTTAATGGTTTAAAGACTTTTGAAAACTGTTTAAAGGTTTTTAGACTAAATACTACAATGTATCAGTTAACACATTGCCTTGCTTTAAAAATGTAGCGTTTCCAATGCATGTTTGACATGCTTGGGGCTACTCCAAGTCTTGACACTTAGAAGGAACCAACTGCAATATTAGGCTGTAATACTTTAAGATGAGAGTCAAGCTGTGTACGCAGTCTGTAGGAAAAGGGGATTATATTTTGTCACAGTGCAGGTTTTCACTCAAGGTTAGGTACATGACTACAATGGGACAGGTTTAGCTCCTCCCCAACAAAATAAATATAATGCAACTGTCAAAGGTTAAAGAATATATTGCCTATGTTGAATAAAACACACTGAAAAATATTCCCAGGAGAAGAGGCAGATTTTCAGGTCTGACCCAGCAAAATGCTGCTTTCTGTCCTGCTCTGCTTGGCCCCGTTCCTGGCAACGTCCATAAATGTGGAGTGGGGTGGAGGCTGCTGCTCAGGAGGAGGCTGAACTCGTGCACCGGCAAGAAGCTCTTTGATAGCTGGAAAATCCTCGCAGCTGGTGATTTGGGTATCACAGCCATTTTGTGCAGTTTGAGGTGGCAGAACGACTGCATCTTAAGCACAGGCTGTGTTTGTTACAGTGGTTGGAACAGGCCAACGAGGATGTGATTTGTCCTGTGTTATTGCAGTAAGGCTGCTAGATACACCATTTCAGCTGGATCCCAGAAAGGTCAATTCAGTTTATCAAACACATGTTTTTAGCCATTTCTGTATGTTTTCTTCAGGCTACCCTAGAACAATAATTTCTCCCCAAACAAATTGATCCTTTTAGTATTTACCTATTATATATTAATTATGCATAGTTCTCTTAGTATTTCAGGTAATTTTCTTCTCCTGTAATAGTTTCTTAGGCTCAGATAATCCTTTAGTTGGATGTTAATATCTTCATGAAATAGAAGAATGACAGCTTGACTTTTTTTTTCCCCCCTTTCTAATAAAGGGTGACCATTCAAAACTGAACAGCCTTAGTGACTGGAGAACTGTTATTACACAGGGTGTGAATTACAGCAAAAGGACTGTAAAATGCGGTAGAATTTCAGACTTTGATAATAAAGATTCATCTCGGATCTCCTGAGATTATAAAGGTGTTAAATGACTTTCTGTCTCTTTCTAATATTTCAGATTTCGTAGTACTATCGCTGTCGAGATCTATTTGACATTCTATAACACTTTCTCAAACAGCCGCCTGTCTCTTCTTCTGACAGAGAGCATGCTTTGAATGAAAGTTCATTAGTCTATTGAAACATCTCAGTTAATTGCTAAGCTAGTACCCAGAATTGTCAAGTTCATATTTCCATCTGTGCCACAAGCATAGCAATAAAGAATTTTTTTGGACAGGTTAATTTGCCTAAAATACCATGTAGTCAATCAGAGTAACAAAGTTGTTGATGGGAGCATCTGTCAAACTGGAGCTTTCATCAGAGCTGTCCCTCTTTGCTCGACGAACATCTCTGGCTTCCACGAGTTGGCAGAAATACAGCAAACAATAACAGCAGCTGCACTAGAATAATGTTATTCCGATGCTAAACACCAAACAGCTGGGTGTTGCATTGGTAAGAATGGTTTATAGTTTAGCTTCTTATGAAAATAAAATTCAGTCATTCAGATATAGCATTGTTTTAATATTTAATTTAGATTGTTTATATTATTTGCATTTTGTTAATTTTACATTTCATATAATTTGCTTGAAAATAGCACTTTCTTCGAAATTGTGTATGTACATGTGCGTGCATAAAGATTCCTAATACGCGGTGCTTTTCTTTAAAAAACAAAGCAAAAATTAAATGTCTGCATTAAAGGCAAATTAAATGTATAAACTGAAATTATTTAAATGAGTTGGGAACTCGCGTTGAGGTTTCCAAGGCGTGCACTACATGGCCCACAGTGTGCCATTAATTTTCTGACAATCAGAAAGATCATTTAACAATTAGGTTCCAATCTTCTACTGCATTTCTCTCATCATTGGTAGTGCATACAGTCACTACATCCAGTATTTGTTATATGAAACACATCAATGTTAATGGAGGGAAAAATACAATAACTTCATTTTCCTACAAATAACATTTTTCATGCTCTAGGAAACGAGCTGAAAACTCAAGTAATTCCAGCTAAATCAGTGGATTTAGCCTAGATGTACTGTAGTGTGAAAAAGGGTGAAATTTGACCAGTAACATCCAGAGCAGCAGAACTTAAAAAGGCATGAGATGTGATGAGCATTACAGCATCCAAAAGTAGGTTTTCATCTGTACCTCTTCACTAGTTCCAAGAAGAATAGAGCTTCCTTAAAATGTTCCCTTGAAAACATCTCCTTTTATTGCTGCTGACTGTAAACGGACGTGTACCCATGCGAGCTGCCTAACTGCTGAGTAGAAGAGGGTCTTGTGTATGAGTCCTTTTTATGGGCACGCCTGCATCCTGTCACAAAATTTAGGATCTCTGAAAACTGCGCTATGGCTGTAAAGTGGTAAAATTCCTAAATTAAGTACTGATGATTTGACTTTATGTGTGATATGCCACCGCCATATGTGCAGTTTTAAATGGGATTAGATCTTATCTGTCTTTTGGTAGGGGGCACTGATTCACGCAGCGCTAGCGCAGGTACTTGTTCATTTTTTTAGTAAGTACGTGGCGTATTCTGTGCAGAAGGAATGTCGTAAGGCTGATAAAATTTATAACCCATCTTAAAAGCATATGTGCATTTGGGATACATGTAAGCAAGGACAGAATATGAATTAAATGTTGCCTTCCTTTAAGGCAGAAGAAGCTGCACTTAAATGGGACTGAGATTCCACCCAACATATGACTACATTGTTATGTGACGTAGCCACTTTGGAAGGACGCAAGAAACTTTAAGGTCTTTGTTTTCAGGGTGGTAACGGTGCCAACACACGAAGGCCAAATTGCAGTAATGGCAAATATGTGGAGCATTTGAGTAGAGGCAAGACAGAGTTTGGAGAGGAGGGAGGA
>NW_009260430.1:2033751-2050155 GCF_000687185.1 Egretta garzetta | reverse complement strand
TTTTTCTCCTGAAAATAGAAGGTAGCGTTTCCCACTGCTCTTTTGCTTCTCCTCCTTCTCCCCACCGAGCCGAGGAAGCAGCTCCTTACACAGCTGCACAGCCGATTTGCTGAGCTCCTGACCCCGTGTCCATCCATTTTAGCTGCGCCATGGGATGACAGCCAGCTGGCGTGCAGGTTGGAGAGCGCTGTTTGATGGAGAAGGGTTTTGTCGCACCGTACCAGATAATGAATCCTGAAGCTTTCTATAGGATTATATAATTTTTGAGGAAGATTTCATAAGTAGATGTTTTATGTTGTTGTCGTTGCTGAAGAGCCACAGGGCATTTCTGCCCACACCGACACAGCTGCATATCCCCCAGGTGCATGAGACACCAGCATAGGGAGACCTGATTGCGGCCTTTCAATACCTAAAGGGGGCCTATAGGAAAGATGGGGAAAATCTTTTTAGTAGGGCCAGCTGTGACAGGACAAGGGGTAATGGTTTTAAACTAAACCAGGGTAGGTTTAGACTGGATATAAGGAAGAAATTCTTTACAATGAGGGTGGTGAAAGACTGGAACAGGTTGCCCAGAGAGGTAGTGGAGGCCCCATCCCTGGAAGCATTCGAGGCCAGGTTGGATGGGGCTGTGAGCAACCTGATCTAGTTAGCGGTGTCCCTGCTCCTGCAGGGGGGTTGGACTAGATGACCTCTAGGGGTCCCTTCCAACCCAAAACATTCTATGATTCTATGATAGGGAAGGGTCCTGAGTTCGTATGTCCCATCCCTCACAAGTGAGCATGGACTATTAGACATTTGGAAGCACAATGCATTTTTAATGGCACTCTGCAAAATGGCTGAGGTTCACCCCAAGATAGGACCAGAAAAAGAAAGGGGGGAAAAAAAAATAAAATCACAGTCCTCTGCACGGGAGAGACTTTCTTGCCCATTTGTAGCTTTTAATCTCTGTGATACAGTGTGGGGCTTGACCTTGCAAATGAATAATACTTAACAAACTAAGAGAGATGTTTCAGGCTGTTTATTTGTAAAGCACTCTAAGATCCTCTACTAAAAGATAGTGGAAGTGTACCCAGCATTAACACTATTTTGGTCCTTCCTTGAAAAAGCGTCATTGGTCTTTCTGAATACATTTACTTTTCCATCATGGCTGGGTTCCCTGGCAACTTCTTCGGTGAAGTGCAACGTACATGTGTTACAGAGTCTGCTGAAGGGGAGAACGTTGCAAAGCTCTTCTGTGGGATACAGAGTCCCTTGTCACTGCCTCACCACTGTTTGGCAGTGGGTGGAAGGGAAGAGAGGACAAGGCGGGTAAAGATAAATTTGTGGAATATTTGATTCCATCCCCCATCCGCCCTGTCTTGCTTCTCTCCAGGCCTCTTAGATGAGGAGGGAGAGCAGTTGGCAGGGGGAAGACTTAGGCAATAAGAAAAGTCCATCAATTTTATAAGAACGTAAGCCTAACAGCTACTCTGTATTCTGTCAGGCTGTGGGGGAGAACTTAGCTTGTCTTATTAATGTCATATCAACATGTCTTATTAATAATGATAGAACCATTCGATAGCATCCAAAAAGAATACAATAAGATCAGCTATGATAAGAGGTCAGGGCACAGAGAACTTTCTTCCGCATACAGACATCCATACAAATGTATAGATGGGTTTCTGTCTCTCCCTTTTTTTTAGAGTTTGTGTTCTTAGCAAAGTCAACAGAGGTTTGTAGAAAGCCTCTACTATTTTCACTGTCCTGAAATTGTGACTTTTGCCCTTGGAATTGACCTGGGTATCTCCAAATCCACAGATGTTTTCAGGCAGGTAGTCAATGTGGTATAGTTCTGAAGGTTTGCCCCAATTACTGTATCTTGTCATTGGAATCAGTCTTGTCCTGAGAACCGTTTCCTTATTGAAAATCTTGCCAATAAAACCTATGGCTTTATTTACTAGCAGATGTTTGGGGTTTTTTTTCCAAATTTACAGCTTCAAAGTAGAGCTTTGTAGGTGTGGTGGGTTTCTGTAAAGCTTTGCAGATGCGACTGCACTGCCAGGCTGGGAATATGGGTGCTGGAAATCTGGATGCTAGGTATCAGGACATGCCCCAACCAAAAAGTAATGTTCAAGTCAGACTGTGGCCAGAGAAGACCTCATCCCAACAGTGTTTTCTCCTTATTCTGGCACCCATCTTCATAAATCCTCTGAGTTGGAAGTGGTTACTTTCAGTTCACTTTGTGAAAGAGGGTGGCTCCAGATCATACCATTTTTTTTTTCTTGTTTAAACTATTTGAACTTTTTGTTTTAAATGAAGGATGAATTGGAGGCAGTTATGAAATTTTCTCTGTGGCTTGTATAAATTGAGTTCAGTTATGATTACTCATTTTATTCAAAAGTAGAATAATTGACCAGCTGTTAATGGCCAACTTCTGAAGAGAGGTCTTGATCCTGTGTTAACTTTGTATTCCTGGAGGACAATTTCTCATGAAACCAACATAATGTGTTGCTAATGATTACTTTATCGAGTCCATCGGCTCCCTGGGAACCATTAAGCTAGAAGACCATCTGCTGCTATTAGTCGATGCGTGCCATTCCTGTGGTTTGACCTGTGGGTGATGTGCAGGGAGGTTGGCCAGCCTGTGCAAAGCAAGTGTCAAAATCTGGGGGTTTGGGCAGGTGTTGGTCCTAGTAAACTCTCAGCCACAACTCTTGAAGCAATCATCAAGTCAGACCAGTTCAGAATTTGCAAGGAATCCCACGACAGCCATTTATGGAGGTTTACTGGGACTGTTAAGTCTACAATCAGAGCCAGGAACTAGAGAAAGCCTAAGAGAAAACAATTTCCCAGACAACAGGAATAACAGGAGATATATTAGAAATTACTAGACTGTCCTCTTTGAACCAGCCGTGCTGCCTTAATTAGCTCCTTTTAGCAGATGAACTGAGGCATGGAGTCTGGACTTGCCCAGCCCCGGGTGGCTCACAGGACACGCAGAGGTTAACGCACTCAGGCCCTGGGGGGACTGGTAGGGCACCGAGCGACTTTCTGTAGATCACAAGCTGTAGGATTTTACCCAGTGACTCTGTTCCTCCTGTAACTTCATGCAGTTAAAATGCTCTTTCCAGACAGGCAGCTAGTCATGATTTGAAAGCCGCGAGATGTGGAACATGCCCCTCCTTTTGACCCTTTGTTCCGTCTCCTAAGTGCCTTCACTGTAAAGAAAGTCGCACCCTACAGCTTATTTTCTGCCTTCAGCCTGTGGCCATTAATTCTTACTATTTCTTTGTTGGGTGGAGTTCCTTTGTATCTGTATTTTCGCCTTTTTGGTTGTACAGAGACCTTGAAATGTGATTGTTGCAACTCCGAAGATCTCACAAATACATGCCAGAAAGCTTGCCTGCTTTTATTTGGCGTATCAGTTGGTCTAATAAAACACATTATCTCTTCCTATAAACCGTGATAACCTCACCTAAAACCTATTAGGGCTATCACAACATACCACCGCGCTGAATTCTTCTCTTGCATCTTCTCTCCACACTAACATTTTGGGTGTGTATATGGTTTTGCTTAGCTTATTTCTGCCTGTGAGCACGTGCACGTTGTGGCACTATAGATTATGTCATATAAGAATGACAGTTTTATTTGCTTTTATTGTCCACTGTGGAAGCATCGCAGGTTTGATTCTAAATTAATCTTTATTGTGTTTTTAAATTTCTTCTTATTCCTTGACATAACCTGCTATCTCTCAGACTTAGCTTTGCTGGCTACAATCAATTTATTATTCATAAATTCTCTGTTTTGACAGCAGTCGACTGGATTCAATTACTGCCAAAAGGCCCAGTCATACCAGGCTGTGGTGTTAGAAAATGAATTGTTCAGCGACGCGATCTGTCTTAGTGAACATTAAGTGATGCTTTGATAATTATATAGACATACGTATGCAGAAAAAGAAAAGGAAAAAAAAAAAAAAAGCTCTGAGAACATTTTTTTGTTACCCCCTGTGGAAAGCGGTGGTGAAGAGCGGAGGAAGATAAATTGACAGATTGTTATTAGCTGAGGCATCGTGGAAAGTCAGCTAAGGCCTATTGCTGCAGCTCTGCTGCCTCTGCCGCTGGAGGCTGGACCGCGGCAGAAGACTGAAGACTGCAGCAATACACGGAGCTGCAGATAAAATTAACACCATCATTTAGTTTTATTTGTTACAGTTTTAAGTGAGCTGGAAGATAAAAATGTTTAAAATAAGCCCTCAGAGAGAGACTGTGCCGGAGAATCCCAGAATCTTCGTATTTCCAAATGACAGACCCGTACCTCTTTATTATTTTCATGGAGAAAAGGGAAGAAGGGAAGGCCAGGCCAGGTTATCTTTCAGGCTGACAGGTGAGAGGATGACTGTAGGAGTTTTGAAGGCTGCATGGGGTGTCTGTCAAAGACCACAAGTTTTGCTGACAGCATCAGACTTACTTGCATGGGCGCGCGCATCCCGTACAGCGAGACAGCAGCTAAACGCTGGCTTCCTTCCTCAGACTGCGTTCCCCTTCCAGCATAAAAACACTTTCTTACTGAAATTAAGACCCTTCAGACACTGCGGGTAAAAAAAAAGCTGTTTTGCCCTAAGGTCTTCATTGAGTCTTTTTGTAAGAATTAATTTTTGTCTTTACTGCTTTCCCTAATCAGAGTTGCCTGTGAGATTAAAACAGATATAGGAGGAGGACAGAAGAAATCTCCGTGCTCATTTGTCGTGTGGTCAGGCTTTTTTCTAGAGTGAGAGTGGAGAAATTTGGCGTGTGCTGTCTTTTTTTCCATGTGAAAATACATGGGTTGAGATGCTGAGATCTGCCCCATGGTGATCATGAGGGATGGAGGGATTCTCGAGAGAAGCCCGAGTCCCCATTTCCAGCAGCTAAGCAGAGTTGTGGGACTTTTAGAAGAACCTTTCTGCAAGTGATGGGATCCGCTGTGGGAGAGGCTCACTGGAAATGCGGTCGTTTCTGAATGTCTAAAAATGTGCCAGAAATTGGAACTCCGGGGAGCTGAATTCTTTTGAAGGTCAAGTCCTAAGTCTTTCAGATAACAATTTCATGGAACACCTTGAGGAGGAAAACTGACTTTTCATTACTGAGTCAGCTGATTCACCTCACCAGCTTACAGCAGACGGCTCAGAAACTGATAATAATTATGCTCAGCTCTTCTAATAGTATTTTTCATGAGTAGATACTGAGGCAATGAGGCATTTCGGGAAGTCAATATCATTGCCGTTATGTTACACCCGGAGAAACTGAGGCAGAAAGGTGCGTGCAAGGTCGTTCAGTAACCCACTGGTAGAGATGTGGATACAGCCCAAGCCTGCGCTCTGTGAGCTCTTTTAACTGTTCACCCCTTGAAACTGTGAAAGAGATTCCTTCTAAACGCATTTTATCTTCCGTGAGTGCCAGCTAAACCAGAAGAAGACAGTCCAATAACAACTGTCCTTTTCTGTCCTCTCTCTCACATGCATTTCTTTTCATTTCTGTTTGACTGTTTTGTTTTTCTTCAGCAACGATTAAGGAAAACATTCATAAAATGAGGAAAATGTGAAGGAGAAAAAATGAGACGCCTTCCCTGCATGAGAAAGGGAATTCTAATGCAGGAACTGGAGAAAAAAATACTGATGCCGAAGCTAATAAATACATTAATATGGTCAGGACAGGAATCCAAAGGGAGGAGTTGTTTGGTTTTAATGCCCATTCACAGTAGCTAACCTGTTTTATTTAGAATTGGACATTGCAGTATATCTGTGAGCTTGTCCATGATGACTGTATTCCCCAGCCTTCTGAACCTCCTGTGGCAGATGCTGGTACAGGTATAAGATGGGATTTCACACCACCACATACACCTACTTCTGTATTTACTTCTGCTTGCTCTTGTGGAAATGCACAAGCACAATCAAGTTAACTTTGCCTTTAGTTTCTCTGTATTTTTTTAATGAAAGCAGTCATTTTTGCCTTTTTTTACCCGTTCAGCTGTTGAAGCTGCCCCTTCCTCGCTGCGTGCTATCAGCCCCTCTCTGTGACTTTCCTCTGGCACCTCTGCTGAAGGTACCGTGGCTGCTTGCAACACCGCTGGGGCGTTTTGCAAGGAGCAAAAAGCTATATAACATGCAGGCTTCTAGCATGACCGTGTATTTTGTGAGTAGCTTTTTAGTTTGGCTTTTATGACTACCTGGATCAGTTAAGATTTTTTCTGATACCTTCTGTTACCTGTGCTACAGCTTGCCAAATTATTAAATGACTGATCAGTTGGTTTTATTCAGTAATGTATTCTGCCCATTAAAATATTATTCAGGGGGGGAAAAACCCAAACCCTACTCAATTAATATCAATTGCCAGCTCCTCTTAGAATCATGTCATAAAATTCTGCTATAACTATCTTACCTAGGGGCAAAAAGCAGATGTTTTCCGTGCAAATGTTTCTTATAATGGAAAAGGAAATGGTGGAAATTAGTGAGGGAGAAAAGCAGAAACAAATCACGCTGCTGTATATTTCCTATATTAACTACCATTCTGTGAGATAGCAGTGGGTATTTAAAAACCCATCGTTTCTTCTTGTTATTGATTAATGTTCGTCTCTAATCCAGCAGGAGTTGCATTAATTGCCACTCTTCTTACTTTTTTCCCCATTCTTATGATAGCTTGACTCCAATATAAATAGGATGTTTCAGCATTGCATTTTTTGGTTACCAGGTCTAATAGATATTTCAAATTCTCCATGCATAGTTTGGCATCTGTCTGTATCCCTTCCTTTTAAACTGATTATCCTCTACTTCAAACGATGAGTTCTCCAACTAATAAAATGGCGCCTGAAGAAGCTAAAATAGAATGTGAGTGGAATTGAAAACTTTGCCAAAGTAGCAGAAAATATTTTCTTCCTCGAGTCATGCCATCATTGGTAAAACTCGGGAAAAGGAAGGGCCAGAAATTCATTTGGGGCTGGGGCGGGGGGAGAGGTTGTGGCTGGAGGCACGGCTAGACAAAATGGGATTCACAGTAGACCAGAATGGGCTGGAATAGGCTAACTAATCGTGCTGAGGTAATGGTGCACGGGGAAGAGATCTTGTTTCCCCAGAAAATGGAAGGAGATGAGCAGACTAGTTTTTGCTCCTTTTCCTTGCCTTTCTTCCCCTCTCCATCAGAATCAAATCTTCCACTGGAAAGGAAGAAAATCTAAATAATATCCTCCTTCTGATTTTGTTTAAAAAAAATAATAAAGGCGGGGGTTATTAACTATTTCTTAAAATAGTGGACATACATAAACTGCCTTTGAACTCACGAGAGAACCCAGCCTACACTGAAATCCAGATAGCTCTGGCCAGACTCTTACTCCTGGTGGGTTGTTAAAAGCAACACGGTGGCTTGAGGTTTCTGCTGTGATGACAGTGTTGGTTAGTTACCTGCTTCGTCAATCCTTGGAAGCCTCAGCTCAACACAACAGAAAAAGAATGATAGCTGAAGAGAAGCTGTGTTGCCCTAGGAGGGAGTCGTGTGTCAGAGGGAGCATCCAGAGAAGGAGAATAGTAGGGATTCAGGGAACAGTGAGTGTTGGAGGGCTGCAGATGAGCTTCAGATGCTCGCTAATGATCCTGACTTTGTGGTACCATGGCTCACTAGGTACCTCTGCAGTTGTTGATGGCTTTTCTTTTTCTGGATGGCTTTCATGCTTGGGCACTGCAGATGGAGAATGTCGTCTTCCTTTCATTGAAACAACATATCCCCTCCTGAGACTGGGAAGAAAACAGTAACGCAGAGCTCTGTTCTGTAAGGGTTGAATATTCCAGGAGGTCTTCACATTGCCACTAGATCTGTCTTTAGTGTCCCAGTAGGAGAACCACTTTTGCAAGCTCAACTTTTCCTTCTCCCGTTCTTCAGCTAACTGAAATGCTGCTTCCCCTCCCCCCCCTGCCACTTCCTTTTGTATATTCAGTTGTAATCCAAATTTCACGCTGTCTTTGGTCACCCACTTTACTACCTACCAAAGCAGTTTCTCAGACTTTCTGATAAGGAAATCATCATCAGCGTAAAGTTGATTGCAGCATCTGCACTCCCCCCTTCTTCCCCCTCCCCATCGATGACACCGTCAAATCTGGCTCCACTGATAGTGAAGCAAAAAAAAGAAGAAACAAGCAAGAATGGATATTGCTGTCAGAAAAAAATTACGTACATGCTGCACATACCCAGGTAAAAAATACCGCAGTCTGTGAGATTTGGAAACCGTTCATGGAGTTCGTGAAAAGCAATGAATTAAATATGCTGGATCAACAATGATTTATTATCTGTCTACCTGGCCCGTAGCTGACGTAATCAATATATTTATGATCCAGACTGTAAAGTGTCTAAATTGTATAATGTGCATTCTGTGACATCCTACTCTAGCATTAGCAAAGGCAATTACTCAACAGGCTATTGATAATAACCACTGGCTACATCAACTCGCATGGTAATTTAACATCTTATGTCTCATTGAATTAATTGATTTCTTTCATTGGCTGTATATATAATTTGCTCTGGTTTATATTTTTTTTCTCTCTCTCTCTTAGTAAATACTTTGTGCCTTTCCAGTAAAAAAAAAAAAAAAAAAGAAGCGTTGATTGAAGTGTTCAGGTGTTGAAGGGCAGGAAGTGGGATATTATTACATAATACATCACGATAAATTTACTAATAAATAATAATCCTATTTGTGTCTCACACATGAGGCAGTAACTGAGACCTCAGAGCAAACCCAGGTATTCTGTCTTCCACCTTATCTGTTCTGGGAACCTGCAGCACACCTGCATGGCAAAGGGGTGCTGTGACCCCGTGCAATGGAGAAGCAGCCATTTATAGCATTTTTCTCCATGAGGTGGTTACTGGGACTTTGCCAGCTAAGGAGATGGTGGAGCATGTGCGTCCGGCTGTATCTGCTAATTGCTGTGAACTTGATAGCAGGCTGTTGCCAACCCACTGTGGGTCAGGAGCAGTTCTTGCCAATGGCTGGGTGCTACCCTGCCTCATTCCCTGCAGCCCCTGCACCTCCACCCCTCAAAGCCCCTGTAATGCCACCCTGCTAGGCTTTTTTAATAGATTTCATTTGAGAAAATAATGTTTTCAAAATGTATCTTTAATTGTGTTCAAAACCACCCAAACCTGGGTTTTGGGGGCTTTTCATCTTCAAAGCAATTTATAACGCTAACTGATAAGTATTATGTTACAGTTAATATATCAAAGCATAATGTGGTCTGAAGCAGAATTGCTGGGTCATCCATCTGTGTCACATGAAAGGAACTGTTTTCCTGGTTTGGTCTGCTGTTTACCTCTTTACCGAACTAAAGGAAATAACTTTGTAGTGAATCTTCAAAGAGATTTTAGATTGCTTTCTCCTTCTCTTCGTAGAGATTTGGCATCGTTTTAAAGCATCAGAATCCTGTTGTGTTTGGAAGAGGTTTCACATTCTGACCATAATCTTGATCCTGTTTCAGCTGTTAGGTCGGCTGTTTTACCAAAATTAATGTCAGTCTCCTCGGAAGCAAATGCCTTTCTGGAAAAAAATGGGTGATATGTTATTGGGTTAACCAGATTAGGTGCAGGTGCTGGCTGAAGAGACCTCTATTTTTTTCAATTTCAGATAAACTCAGTTCTGTCCCTTTAGACATTTACTGAACACTGTTAAGAGAATATTACCTTCTATATGAAAATTAGGGAATGGCAAAATCGCAAAGTAATCAGAGGGAGCAGTGCCTCTGAAAGAGCAGCGCTTCTCACTCGTGGTTTTGCAGCCCATTAGATGTGTGACTCTAATCAGTCACATGAGAAAACTCTAAAGGCACCTGGTGATTAAAGCCACCTTTTCAAAGGTAGCCTCTAAAAAAATATACACAGCAATTAGCTTAGTAAATTGGCATGCTTCCTGAAACATATTAATTCTTTCTGAATTATTTAAAGCGACTTCTTTTTAGTTTATAAAGTTAAAGATTTATTGGTGATCTTACACTCTGTGTCCTCAGACTCTGAATTAAGGATAAAATTAAAGACATAAAGTCCATGATGAAATGTGAACAACTGCCAGCTCTAGCTGTGAACAGTTTTTACAACTGGAGAGAATCTAGTGCCCCACTCACACCGTCAGCCTGGAGGAGTTTATGGTGACCCATACTCTTATCTCTATTTAAATCCCTAATCCAGTATTCTTGAAATGTGATAAGGAGTCTTGAAAGAAAAACACTGGCTACCATCTTTAATTACTGTCCTTAAGAAAGCCTCCAAATTTCAGCTACCTTAGTCCTTTATTAATCTCTTCTGTGGTTAAGGATCATTATAAAAAAATCCGTAATCCATCTTGAAGCCTTTAGTTTGAAGAATAAAAAAAAAAAAAGAGAGTGTAAACAGGGAGGTTCAGTTATAAGCACAAAG
Source organism: Egretta garzetta (assembly GCF_000687185.1). NCBI lineage: Eukaryota > Metazoa > Chordata > Aves > Pelecaniformes > Ardeidae > Egretta > Egretta garzetta. The sequence goes on along the minus strand of NW_009260430.1, from coordinate 2,039,752 downwards.
CAGATATGAGAAGTGAGAGCTTGAGAACAAATCCCTGGGAAGCAGAAGGAGCTTGTACTGTTTCTCCATCTTCTAAAACCTCAGTTCTCAGCAGATCATCTTACGGTCTGCTAACTCCCGAAAATTGGAAGGGCAGATGCTTTTTGGCCCTTTAGAAAGCACAAGCCCTGTTAGTGAAGGAGCTGCCACTATAATAGATACTACTTTATCTCTAGCTAAGTGTTTTGTATTTCTTAGCATCAGATTTTTGCTCTGCTAAGGGGAGCAAGCAAAATGGATTTGATAGCCAGGCGTCCTGTCTTGGACTTGTCCTTGTTCCTACTGTTGCCTTACACACGTTTCCCTTCTGTCTGATGAGACGTGTTGTACTCATTTCTATTTCCTTATTATGCTAAGAATTAAACTTTGAGAATGGCGGCTGGCTGCATTCACTAGGAACTGAATTCTTTAACTATAAAATTATGTTCTACTTATTCATGAAAATGGATCAATTAAAGTCAAGGGGACTACTCACATGAGTAAATGCTAATTAACAAAACTGATGCTCTAATGAAGAGGATATGGTAACATTGCAGATAGATGCTGAATATTAAACATACTTTTCTCGGCAGCAGAAGAGGTGTTTATCATATATAAGCAGTTTATTAGATTTCTGGTTGTAAATAAATGCTTTGGGTTGGCTTTCTCGTTGATAAACGTTCTGTACTTTTAGACTCAAGTGCTGTCTTGAAGTTAGGATGCATACATCCTAAGTGTGCTCTTAAGTCAGTGCTGATACAGAGCTTGGTGATCCGTAGATTGCTGATACCATCTAACTAAATCAACCTGTGATGTTGCTGTTACAGGCAGGTGGCTCTTCTGAAATAAGAGTTCCTATGAAAAAAATAAAAAAAAGCTCAAAAAGCCTAACGATATAAAGAAGGGACATCCATTATCACATGTAAGTCAGTGGGAGAGAGTCTTTAGAACAGCCTGGTAGCTGGATTTTCACATTAATTTATTTTCCTATTCATGGAAATTCTACTTTCATCACTGAGTGAACTTGGTGCTAATTAATTAAATATGAACTATTGATTAATGTATGAAGAACAGTGAAAGCTGTGGCTACAGGACTGGTCTATTTTCAGAGACTTTTCTGTATCCTAACTAATATCTTCTTAATATTTCATAATTCAGGTCTGAATTAGCAGAAATAAACAACCACGTTAGGGGAGATGAGAGGTGGTCCCAGCAATGTGTTTTTGCAGCAGGGCTGTATACAGATCAGAAATTAAATAGGGACAAGGCCTGGAGCCCTGTGGCACAGTGCTCTGGCCATGATCCCTGTCCTGACTTATGGATGGACAAAGTACTGCATCAGTGGCAACCTCAACCCAACAGGAGGGGATTTCCAGGTGGCACCAAGAAAAGCAGGACATCCAGGGAATAATGCCTTTGCCTTCAGCGGGAGTTGGAGCAGGTCACATCTTCTGTTAGGTCTTTTGGGGCAGAATCGAGATGGGTGAAGGATATGATACGCAGCAGAAACAAGAGGTGCTCAGGAGGGGAGAAGGTGAATGCAAATACAGCTGTGTCACCAGCTGCTGGATGTCTCCTCCAGTCTTTCTGCTTTCCGCTCCTCTGTTCCCCTTCCATCCCTTACTTTCCATTTCCACATTTTTTCTGAAGTGGAGAGAGGGAAATAAAAAAAGTACCCAGCAAGCCTTGTTGACTGAACCCTCTTTCTGTGTGCTGCTGACACCACCTAAATCCAGGCTTGTCCTTCTGACTTAAAGCTTAGTTGAAAATGCAAGCATGAAACCAAGCTGATTGAAGTGCCTGGGCATGCCTCTGGCATAGAAGTCTTTCACATGCATCTACCAGGGGAGACGAGAAATGTTAGATGAGGACATTCAGCTGTGACAGATCCTGAAAATTGGGATCCTGGGAAGAAATCCTCTCCATTTATACTTTAAATAGTGGATTTGTTTGAAAGGACTGCTAACTTGGGATTATTATGGGCATGTATTAGTTGGGCACCACATCCATGGAAAACATGGCATGTGCTATTGCTGAGGAACCAGCAACAAAGTGTTTCATGTTGCTTCTCACACAAGTAGGTGGTTGTTTCTGATTTCTGAAATATTTTTTTATGTTTATCAAAGTTCTGTACAGCCTTAGCACTGAACAGCAAGACAAAATGGACCATAATAAAATAAATTGTGGGAAAAGATTTAAAAGAAAAACAAAAGTGAAAAAATACCCAGCCTTCAAGCACTAGTTTTTCAATAGGTATCGTGTTCATGGAAGTTTTGTCTTCACATTTTCACAAGAAAATAAGAAGTACAGTAGCATAGTACAATGTCAAGCAAACCCAAATTATCCTGCGGCATGCATGTGTGTGTATATATATATCTATATATATATATATAACAGTATATCCAGACACCCACATTTTTGCAAGCCCATTCCCAAGATGTTCAAAACAGAAAACAGATGTGATTCCATTGAGGTCTAATGAAGTTCATCACAAAAGGGCTTCTCCTAAAGAAGGTCTTTGAGACTGAAGTGACAGACAGTCATCAAGGTGATTTGCTAAGTGTGAGATGAAAAACTGGTGGCAAACAAGTGATATAAGCCATTTATGGGATGTGATTCGGCCCACCCGTGAAGAATGCATGTCTCTTACAGGTGGGTTGGAGTGTTATCAATCACCCACAACATGTGTTATTTGTGCATAATTATATGGCATTAACCCAATAGTCAGTAATAAGGGTTCTGTGCACGCTTATCACATTGTTAGATCCCAGCCTCATCTGTCATTAAGACATAATGTACCAGACGTAGCGTATTTCCATGCTCCATGCAGATATAACTCGTATCTCCACTATAATCTCTAATTGCCCTAATACTGATCCACACAAAGCTAAACCCTTCTCCCCAAGCTAATCCTATTCTAGCACTCTCAGAAAACACCTTTGGCTCCAAGAGGAGATACCTAGATTTGAGCAGGGATTTCCAAGGTAATACATTATGATGTTTTGTTGGTGTTGGTTTGCATGGTAGAGCGCCTTTGATGCGTGCTCCGTCGTGGAGCTTCCTACATTCAGTCTTTCAGATCTTCGTAAGGCTGATAGGTGAGTGGACAGTTTCAGGGGTGTGATGAACAGCAGAACATTGGCTGGTTAGCTTGGGCGCCCTGCAGTCCTCATTAAGATTTCAGACGTGTCTTGGTGACCTTGGCTCTGCTTGCACATGTGTGAAGGGAGATGGGCCGGTGGGGTCAGGGCAGATAGGCTGTGCTCTGACATCCTACATATCAGTTCATTAAAACAAAATGGCATTGGAGGAAGTTGCAAAAAAAAAGGGGTTGTAAGTTAGGACTGAATGAACTAAGGACATACGGTCTAAGCCGTGATCTACTGCAGTCAGGGTAATCTGGAGGGTCTTATGCTTAAAGAAAGAAAAATTAAATCATTACTAATCAGCGCAGACAGTGATGGGGTGCCTGTTTTTTCCGATGATAGTGTTCTCTGTGTTTTACAGTAAAACATAGGCACCTTTTTTGCAAGGAAATATCGACATTAGTTGAACTTACATATTTTACAGCATTTGGGGGGATTAAAATACCAACTTCTTTTCACTTTCTGGGAATGCAGTGCCTAACAAGTATCCTTTTCCGTTTTTAATGATTTTTGCAATAACATTTATAAAAAAAGTAAATTAAAATATTTAAACACAACACACTGAAAACATTTGTTCATGCCTGCTGGCTACATTCCAACTTGTGTAATTAAATCTTGCAGTCTGTTACCTAAATACTTCCCGCAGTTTCTGCTCAGTGCGCTCTCTTCCCTTTGTTTCTGGCCTCAGCTAGTTTTGCTGTTGCTTTGCACTGCAGCACAGCTGCCACGTTGTATCACAGGGTTGGCTGCATTTCTTTGGGAAAAATGACTTTCATATATAAATAATTGTTAAAGTGCTTTGGAAACCTCCCTGGGGTGAAGAGCACCATTGAAAAATAATAAGCCTTACAAATACATTATTAATATTGATCCCGTTGTTGATCACATTCAAAACCAGGGATGGGGAGGACATTAATCTTACTGTCTGTGTTACACCCTGGGGCTCAGGAAACCTGGGTGTGATACCAAGCTCTACCCCAAACTTCTCTATGAGACTGGACATGTCATTTATCCCTTTGTGCCTCACCCACCCTTGGAGTTCCTTGGTCCACAGCTTATTTAATATTTATTTTTATGCTCTTCAGAACAAGGTCTTTTTGTTAGCGTGGTTGGCCTGTTCCCTGTTTGCACTGTTGAGGTGGAAACCCTGAAGGCAGGCTGAAATGGGCAACCAGAAAGCCCTGATCTGTGGGTTCAGGTTTACGCTACCCTTCTTGTCACTGCCCTTTTTGTCATCACCCCTTACAGGCAGACGTAGATATTTTGCGAAATTAGAAACGATGAAGTATTTCTCACTGTTGCACGCAAGGGATCACCCAGCAGACATGGTTGTTGCGTGTTGATTTTCTGTTGCACAGTGTAGGCATTTAAGCTCCATCCACTGCCAGATTTTTTATCCTTCTTCACCCCTTATCTACTCTTTTGTAACCTTGGAAAGCAATTTGTAATGCATGTGAATGTGCAGAAAATACTCTGCGCTGATTCCCATACGCTAGAGCAGTTACTTATAGCTGTCCTTTAGTTTGAGTGAAGTCCTTCACTTTATGCTCAAATTAACCAATGTTCCAACTGAATTTGATGTTATCTCTCTTTTATTGATGTGAATTATTTATAGCAGAACTGTTGAATCATCAAAACGCGATTCCAGAGACCATTATTTATGCTAAGATATTAATCCCATGTTCCTATTAAGATTTATCCCTCTCTTCCTCAGTCTGGATTCCTGAATTAAATTTAATTATTCCATCTTTCTCTTTTGCAGTCTAAGTGCATTTAGGTTCACATAGAAGAAGTATTAGATTGTGGGTGACTGTGTTGAGGTCAACTGCAAAATCTGTCTTTCCTGCTTCACTGTAGGTGTGGATTTGAATTTGTATCACAAGTGAAGGTAGCTCATGGTTAGTGCCAGGGTTAAAGATAAACCTCTTCTGTACGCGGTGTAGTTCTGCACGTGTGGGCGCAATTTGGGGGTTGGTCCAGATAGAGACTGTTACATTCATTCTCTCCAAAGGTGACTTTTTGGCTGTTGTTGTTTCTTGTGTAAATAAGTTTTATCCGAAGGGGGAAAAGAAAATGTTCTCTGGTTAAGGAACTGTGCAAAAACTGCCTAGCAGAGAAAATCCTTAGCCTGAGTAGTAGACTGTGCTTACCTACTCTGCTCCTTGCCGCACAAACAGTAATTCGAGAGAAGTCAATCTCCATCAAGTCAGCTGTCTCGCGTATTCACGGTGGTGTGGGGTTTTCCACCTGAGTCTTGCAGAAGGATGGTTGCTGACGGGCACAGGTCAGTGGCCACGAAACTGCTCCCCAAAGGCTGAGAGCCCCCATGACAACGCAGGTGCAGCCCAGCCGTGTTGCTGCTCACCGGGATGCTTCTTCCCGAGCCGCCTACTCGTGCCTCTTCCCATCCTCCTCCTGCAGGGTAAAGCTTCAGGAGATGACTGCAGGTGGCAATTTTTTCTCTACAGCACACAGTTCTGTGGTTTTTTTGTAAGTAGCTTCTTGGAACAAGTGTTTCCTTTCTCCCTTCTGTTTTCCTCTTGCTCAGCACCAAGGAAAAACGTGCGGTTGGGTCTGGTGTGCAGAAATCCATGTGCAGCCTGGAGGTATCATCCACAGCCGACGTTGTATCAGCCGAGGGAGAGGGTGTTTGAAGATGTGCCTGGGGCAGAAACATGGGCTGAGCGGGTTTCAGGAAATCCCAGCAGCCGGGAGGAGCTGTGTTGGTTGAATGAGTTTAAGCATTATGGGACCATTGCAAAGGCAGGTGCCAAACTGGTTTTCTGTCTGGTAGCCTGGAGGATTTTGCAACTTCAGGGTGAAATGTGGCTGCTTTT
>NW_009260430.1:2032862-2033687 GCF_000687185.1 Egretta garzetta | reverse complement strand
CGCTTTGGGAAGGAAGAGCAATGAAACACAAATGAAAACCTACTAACATAAACAGATGAATTGGAAATGTTTGAGGAGGTAATTTATCTTCCCAGGCTCTGCAGGCTGGACTGGGCTCTTCCCTTACATCTCCACCATCCTCCTGCATTTGCCCTGCTCCTTTGAAGCCAGCGGGGCTCCTGCATGCAGGGGGTCTGCAGGTTACGGCAGCTCATTTCATGTTGTGCAACCACAACCATTCGCCACAAGCACTTGCGTACGATTTTAGGACCTTTTATAATAATTACTGTTTTCTTCCAGGCATTTCTGCATCTTTGTATTCTAGTCAAAACCCCCATCTCTTGCGCTGTTAGTAATGATGTTATGGCAGAGAGATCCCCCCGGCTTTATTAGACTCGGATTTATACAGTGCTTCCGTCTTGAATAATTCAAGACAGGACCCAAACCAGGGCTCTGGATAAAAGCCACCCATAAATGTCGGGCAACCCAGGTGTAAAAGTTTGCAGCTGTGGTTCTAGTTCCTCTCTGGTCTTTACCTGCATATCTGATATTAAAAAAAAAATAAATAAATCCTGATTTAAATATAAAACAACTCTCTCAAAAATTCTTTTGAAGTACGCATATATTCACATACCAGGATTTGGAAAACCTTTTTTGGCTTTAGGTACCTACTGGTGGTTCCTCAGGAAGCACACGTCGAGGCAGGAGCAGGGCCTTTCCTTTATCGGTGAATGTCATCTCACCTCTGATGTTCGATTGCCTTCCGTTTGCTCTGAGAACAGAACTTAACTCGTCTTCCTGCAGGGATGCAGGGTTAAACCCCTT